>NC_142813.1:45234264-45377292 GCF_049724085.1 Artemia sp. Qi Xiang Cuo | reverse complement strand
AAGGCGAGGTATTTTTCTTGCGAGAACACAAAAAATCATTAAGTGGTATTAATGGAAATGATGATAATCGACCAAAAACTGTCAACGAGAACACCGATTAACCATCACCATAGTGTCATAATGCCGTCAGTATGTCAACAACCCTTGGAAAATTGGGGGTAAAGGTCAACTGCAAAGATATTTTGCCCAAGAAACTAGAATAAGACATTGCACCCCTTCGCTCATAACTAGAGAAAACCAAGAGCTCAAACGCAGATGAACTACTGTTCACTATTTACTACATTGCAACTACCGTTGCAACATGATAACTTGATAATCATTTCTAATTTAACAATTCTTTGCAAACATCCTTGAAACATAATCAACTCAGCCTTGGATAGATTTGAGATTTAACACTAAATTAACCAAATGAAATAATTCATTTTTTAGAGTTAAAAAGTGCGCACAGAAAAAAAAAGCAAATACCATATTCGTTTAAAATCTCCCCCCCCCCCTCAAAATCAAAACTTTCTGGGGGGGTGTATTTTCAAGGTTTTATTCTAATTGGATGATCTTAGCTTTTCAGGAGTGAGGACTCGTTGACTACGAATTGGGAATAAAAGCCAAAAACACGATCAAATAGTAAGAAGATTTATTGTTGCTTATTAATTCCCACAGAAAACTAATTTTTTGATTTTATTGTATAACAATTTTTAAAATTACGACATAAATATCCGTTTGAATAGAACGTCACTTATCAGTTTAACGCGAATCAAGTACTGATTTGATTTGAACAGCAAACATTATTTCCATTCTTTAGACTTTTCAAGAATAATAAACTTGATTAGGGTATGTTGTTTTTAGGAGCGGTGGTCTTTTCCTTCAAAAACTTTCTCGCACAGCTAACCGTTGATTTTGCAATTCGAATAAAAAGCAAATTCTGTTTCGACGTACTAGCATCCACAGACCCAGATGGGCTGAATTCACATTTTAGATACAAAAAGTGAGCACAAAAAAAGAAATATAAAAGCAATTTAAAATCTCCCTCCCCCCAAACTCAAAAATTTCTGGGGGGGGGACATATTTTCATTGAATGTTAAATATTGTCATTTTGAAAACACACCGAAAAGTCATATTAAGGACTAACTTTGTGAGTTTTTCACTGACAATTCCTTTTAGCCAAGTCTTTATATATAAGGGAACATAGTTCATTGTATTTTACATATTTTCTTTTGGAAAACACACCATAAGCTCATATCATTTGAACTTACATCAAACGTTGGAGAGCATAAACTTGAACAACTATCCATTATTTTTATATATTGTTCTATATTTCAGCTTATACTGATTTCTAAAACTTCAAAACCCTGAAATATACATGACCTAACGGTTATCTATTTGCGAAAATCGTACTAGGTTAGCTATTTTCTTGCGAAAACACAAAAAATCAGAAAAAATGCTCATTGTTCCTTTAGTAGCCTCGCAATTAGACTAAAAATTACGATATTTTTGCACAGTTTCAACTAACTATGGCTAAGTATGGTAAAGGCTAGCCATTTTCTCGCAAGAACAAAAAATCAGAACACACAGACACAAAAACTTACACACACATAAAAATTTAATCAAACACAAAAACTTACACACACACAAAAACTTACACACACACAAAAACTTACACACATTAAAAACTTTACCACACACAAAATAAATAAAACAATTACACAAAATTAAAAAAACACAAAAAATTAAAAAAAAACTAAATATTACTCACACACACAAACTTACACACACACACAAAAAAACTTACACACACACACAAACACAAAAAAAATAAAACAAAAACACAAAAAAAATCACAAACAAAAAAAAAAACACACACACACTACATACCAAAGGCTACATTTACTTACGAAAACACAAAAATCACACACATGCACATTTCCTTATAGCCACACAATTAGACAAAAATTACGATATTTATGCACAGTTTCAACTAACTACGGCTAAGTATCTTAAAAGGCGAGGTATTTTTCTTGCGAGAACACAAAAAATCATTAAGTGGTATTAATGAAAATGATGATAATCAACCGAAAACCGTCAATGAGAACACCGATTAACCATCACCAAAGTGTTACAATGCCATCAGTTTGTCAACACCCCTCGGAAAATCGGGAGGGTAAAGGTCAACTGCGAAGATATTTAGAGTACAGAAAAAAGATGGTCATTGTTCCTTTAGTAGCCGCTCAATTAAACTAAAAATTACGATATTTAAACACAGTTTCAACTAACTACGGCTAAGTATTTTAAAGGCGAGCCATTTTCTTGCGAGAACACAAAAAGCATAACACACACACACAAAAACTTACACACACACAAAAAATTGTACACAAAAAAAAAATTTCACACACACAAAAATTTACGTACACACAAAAAATTACAAAAACACAAAAAAACTAAAACCAACAAAAAAACTAAAAAAAACACAAAAAAAATAACACACACACACAAAAAAAAAACTTAAACAAAAAAACAATAAAACACGCATCAAAAATAAAACGCACAAAAAATTACACACACCAGAAAATGTACACACACACACACAATTGGACAAAAATTACGATATTTATGCACAGTTTCAACTAACTACGGCTAAGTATCTTAAAAGGTGAGGTATTATTCTTGCGAGAACACAAAAAATCATTAAGTGATATTAATGAAAATAATGATAATCAACTGAAAACCATCAACGAGAACACAAATTAACCATCACCAAAGTGTCACAATGCCGTCAGTGTGTCAACACCCATCGGAAAATAGGGGGTAAAGGTCAACTGCAAAAATATTTTGCCCAAAAAGCTAGAATAAGACATTACAACCCTTCGCTAATAACTAGTGAAAACCAAGAGCTCAAACGCATATGAACCACTGTTCACTATTTACTATAGTGCAACTGCCGGTGCAACATGATAACTTGATAATCATTTCTAATTCTAACAATCCCTTGCATACATACTTCAAACATAATAAACTCAGCCTTGGATAGATTTGAGATTGAACACTAAATTAAACAAATGAAATAATTGATATTTTAGAGCTAAAAAGTTCGCAGATAAAAAAAATCAAATATAATAGTCGTTTAAAATCTCCCCCCCCCCCCAAACTCAAAAAAATCGGGGAGAGTGTATTTTGAATGTTTTATTCTGAGTGAACGATCTTACATTTTGAGGAGTGGGGAGTCGTTCACATTGGGTTTAGGATCAAAGTCAAAATTACCCGCAAAGCGCGAGAAGTTCTAGTGTTGCTTCTTACTTCAAACTGAAAACTTATTTTTTAACTTTATATTATACCATTTTTACAAATAATGCAATAAATATACGTTTGAATATACCCTAACTTATCAGTTTAATTCGATTCGAGTACCGGTTCGATTCGAACAGCAAACATTCTTTCTAGTCTTTAGACTTTTCAAGCATAATAAACTTGATTACGGTATATAATTTGTAGGACCGTGGTGTTTTCCTTCAAAAACTTTCTCGTACAGCTAACCATTGATGTAAAACTATAAAACTAATTCATTTTAAATATTTGCAATTGGAATAAAAAGCAAATTCTGTGTGGACGTACTAGCTACGTTTAAGTTAGGTTAGATTAGGTTAGCTTATCATGAGCGCTCATGATAAGCTAACCTAATCTAGCCTAACTTAATCGTAGAGAAAACTAACTTCTAACCTAACCTGACCTAGCCTAGCCACTGGTTTTGCTATTTCTATGCAATAATTTGTAATTTTGTGGTTATGCTAGCTTAGACTAAACTTCCTCTTTAGGGGGGGGGAGATTTCAAGAGCAAGGGTTAAGGCGGTGGGCAGCCCCACTCCTAAAGACTTGTCTTTCTAGTCTTGCATATCATAGTTAAAAACCATAGTTTTCACGCTCACCTCCAGTGAATTGGGCATTAGCTACTTTAATTTCCAATAAAATTAGCCTTTTTCAAAGTTACTGTGACGACTCCTTCTATACAAAGTGCTCGACTATGTGGAAAATACCAAAAACAACATATTTTGCGCACAACCTTATTTATTGAGGCCGCACCACCATTTCGGCTTGCAGGTTTTCCAACGAAAATATTTAAATATGATGAAAATACGTTCCTAGAAATTTTTGTGTTTGGGGGGGGGATTTTAAAATCCTCTGGAGAATTTGAGTTTTGGGGGCCGGAGGGGGGGAGATTACACGCGCGAAGGTGGCGGCGAACGGGGCGGCCGAACACCTTAAGACGATTCTTTCTAGCCTTGCATATCGTAGTTAAAAACCATAGTATTCATGCCCCCTCCTGTATATCGGGCATTAGGCACTTTAATTTCCAATCAAATAAGCCGTTTTCTAAGTTTCTGTGACGAATCCTTCTATTTGAAGTACCCGGCTATGTAGAAAAAACCAAAATAACATGTTGTGTCCCACATCATTCTTTACTTAGACAGCACTAGCGCCTCTGCATATGATTGGTTGCAATTCCCTTTTTTCATATTTTTATGCGTTTCTGTTCTTTTCTGGTTTTAATCTGCATTGAACATGCCTCGTTTGTCGCAATTAGACTATATGATGTAAGAAGTATTGTTTTGATTCCTTTCCCCGTGAGTGATGTGGTAATTCCCGCGAGTGTTTAGAAGGGTAATTGTTACTATAAGAGTTTGACAAAGTATACTTTTTGCGAAGGGAGAAGAATTTGTTTTGTATTTGTCGTTGTTTGTAAGTATTTGAAATCTCCAGAGGTTTAAAAAAGTAGCAATATCTAAAAATAATGTTCATTTTTTCAAACGTCCAACACCTGATGGGTGATGTAAGTTCAAAAAATATGACCTTTTGGTGTGTTTTCCAGCCAAAAATATGTAAAATACGATGAACTATGTTCCCTTGATTATAAAGGCTTGGCTAAAAAGGAATTGTCAGTGAAAAACTCACAAAGTTAGCTCTTAATATGGCTTTTCGATGTGTTTTCCAAAGGAAAATATTCGAAATACAATTAAAATATGTCCCCCCCCCAGAAATTTTTGAGTTTGGGGGGAATGGAGATTTTAAATTGCTATTATATTTGGTTTTTTTGTGCATTTTTTGTCTCTAAAGTGTGAATTCTGTGCATCTGGGTTTGTGGTAGCTGGTACGTTCACACAGAATTTACTTTCTAGTCCCATTGCAAATACTTAAAATGAATTAGTTTTATAGTTTTACATCAATATTTAGCTGTACGAGAAAGCTTGTGAAGGAAAACACCACCGGTCCTACAAATTACATACCGTAATCAAGTTTATTATGCTTGAAAAGTCTAAAGACTAGAAAGAATGTTTGCTGTTCGAATCGAACCGGTACTCGAAACGAGTTAAACTGATAAGTGAGGGTCTATTCAAACGGATATTTATGGCATGATTTGAAAAAATGGTAAAACATCAAATTAAAAAATAAGTTTTCAGTTGGAAGTAAGAAGCAACACTAAAACTTCTCGCTCTTTGCGTTTGACTTTTAGTTTGACTTTTATTCCCAATCAAATGTGAACGACTCCTCACTCCTGAAAAGGTAAGATCGTTCACTTAGAATAAAACCTTGAAACTATATTCCCCCAGAAATTTTTGAGTTTGGGGGGGGGAGGGAGATTTTAAACGACTATTATATTTGCTTTTTTTTACTGTGCGCACTTTTTAACTCTAAAATGTGAATTCTTTCATTTGTTTAATTTAGTGTTCAATTTCAAAACTCTCCCAGGCTGAGTTGAATATCTTTCAAGTAATTTTGAAAGGAATTGTTAAAATTAGAAATGATTATCATCTTATCATGTTGCAACAACAGTTGCACTGCAGTAATTAGCGATCGGTAGTTCGTCTGCGTTTGAGCTCTTGGTTTTCACTAGTTATTAGCGAAGGGTTGTAATGTCATATTCTAGTTTCTTAGGCTAAATATCTTCACAGTTGACCTTTACCCCCTATTTTCAGAGGGGTGTTGACACACTGACGGCATTGTGACACTTTGGTGATGGTTAATCGGTGTTCTCGTTGACGGTTTTCGGTTGATTATCATCATTTTCATTAATACCACTTAATGATTTTTAATGTTCTCGCAAGACTAATACCTCGCCTTTTCAGATACTTAGCCGTAGTTAGTTGAAACTGTGCAAAAAGATCGTAATTTTTTGTCTAAGTATGTGTGTGGGTGTAAATTTTTGTGTGTATAATTTTTTTTGTGAGTTTAATTTTTTGTGTTTGTTTTTGTTTTTGTGTGTGTAAGTTTTTTGTGTGTGTGTGTAATTTTTTGTGCGTGTGTGTAAGTTTTTGTTTGTAGGTAAGTTTTTTTGTGTGTGGGTAAGTTTTTGTGTTTCTGTAAATTTTTTTGCGTTTGTAAGTTTCTTTGTTTGAGTAAGTTTTTGTGTGTGTGTTAGTTATTGTGTGTGTGTGTTCTGATTTTTGTGTTCTCGCAAGAAAATGCCTCGACATTATCATACTTAGCCGTAGTTAGTTGAAACTGTACATAAATATCGTAATTTTTAGTTTAATTGTGTGACTACTCAGGGAACAATGAGCAATTTTTTTCTGTAGGCTAAATATCTTCGCAGTTGACCTTTTCCCCCCTATTTTCCGAGGGGTGTTGACACACTGACGGCATTTTGACACTTTGGTGATGGTTAATCGGTGTTCTCGTTGACGGTTTTCGGTTGATTATCATCATTTTCATTAATACCACTTAATGATTTTTTTTGTTCTCGCAAGAAAAATACCTCCTCTTTTAAGATACTTAGCCGTAGTTAGTTGAAACTGTGCATAAATATCGTAATTTTTTGTCTAATTGTATGTGTGTGTGTGTGTGTGTGTAAATTTTTTTGTGTTCTTAATTTTTGTGTGTGTGTGTAAGTTTTTGTGTGTGTGTAAGTTTTTGTGTGTTTAAGTTTTTTGTGTGTGTGTGTAATTTTTTTTTTTTGTGTGTATTTTTTTTTTTGTGTGTATTTTTCTGTTTTTGTGTGTAAGTTTTTTTGTGTGTGTGTAAGTTTTTGTTTGTGTGTTTAAGTTTTTGTGTGTGTGTAAGTTTTTGTGTGTATTTAAATTCGTTCGTGTTTGTGTTCTGATTTTTCTGTACTTGCATGAAAGTGGCTTGTCTTCAACATTCTTAGCCGTAGTTAGTTGAAACTGCGCAAAAATATTGTAATTTTTAGTCTAATTGCGTGGTTACTAACGGACCAATAAGCAATTTTTTTCTGTAGCCTAAATATCTTCGCAGTTGACCTTTACCCCCCTACGTTCAAAGGGGTGTTGACACGCTGACGGCATTGTGACACATTTCTGATTGTTAATTGGAGTTCAAGTTAATGCTTTTCGGTTAATGTATTATCATTTCCATTTAAACTGCTTATTGATTTTTTGTATTCTCGCAAAAAAATACCTCGCCTTTTAAGATACTTAGCCGTAGTTAGTTGAAACTGTGCATAAATATCGTAATTTTTAGTCTAATTGTGTGGCTACTAAAGGAACAATGAGCATTTTTCTGATTTTTTGTGTTTTCGCAAGAAAATAGCTAGCCTTTAACATACTTAGCCGTCGTGTGTGTAAGTTTTTGTGTGTGTGTGTGTAACTTTTTGTGTGTGTGTTTTAATTTTTGTGTGTGTGTGTGTGTGTAAGTTTTTGTTTGTGTGTGTGTGTGTGTATGTTTTTTGTGTGTGTGGGTAGGTTTTTGTGTGTGTACTATTTTATGTGTGCGTATGTTTTTGTTTTTGTGTATGTGTGTTTTTGTGTGTTAGTTTTTGTGTGTGTATTTTTCGTTTGTAGTTGTGTTTGTTTTTGTGTGTGTGTAAGTTTTTGTGTGTGTTTAATTTTTTTTTTGTGTTTCATTTTTTGTGTGTGTATTTTTTTTGTGTGTGTGGGTAAGTTTTAGTGTATGTGTAAGTTTTGTGTGTGTGTAAGTGTTTTCGTTTGTGTAAGTTTTTGTATGTGTGTAAGTTTATGTGTGTAAGTTTTTATGTGTGTGTGTTCTGATTTTTGTGTTCTCGCAAGAAAATGGCTCGCCTTTAACATGCTTAGCCGTAGTTAGTTGAAACTGTGCATAAATATCGTAATTTTTAGTCTAATTGCGTGGCTACTAAAGGAACAATGAGAATTTTTTTTCTGTGAGCTAAATATCTTCGCAGTTGACCTTTACCCCCCTATTTTCCGAGGGGTGTTGACACACTGACGGCATTGTGACACTTTGGTGATGGTTAATCGGAGTTCACGTTGACGGTTTTCGGTTGATGTATCATCATTTTCATTAATACCACTTAATGATTTTTTGTGTTCTCGCAAGAAAAATACCTCGCCTTATAAGATACTTAATCGTAGTTAGTTGAAACTGTGCATAAATATCGTAATTTTTAGTCTAATTGTGTGGCTACTAAAGGAACAATGAGCATTTTTTCTGTTTTTCGTGTTTTCGCAAGAAAATAGCTAATCTTTTAACATACGTAGCCCTTGTGTGTGTAAGTTTTTATGTGTGTGTGTAACTTTGTTTGTGTGTGTAAATTTTTGTGTGTGTGTGTGTGTTAGTATATGTTTGTGTGTGTGTGTTGTGTGTGTGTGTGTGTGTGTGTGTGTGTGTGTGTGTGTGTGTGTGTGTTATTTTTGCTTGTGTGTGTGTAAGTTTTTGTGTTTTTGTATTTTTTTGTGTGTGTAGAATTTTGCGTTTGTTTAAGTTTTTGTGTGTGTGTAAGTTTTTTTGTGTGTGTGTAAGATTTTGTGTAAGTGTAATTTTGTTTGTGTGTGTAAGTTTTTGTGAGTATGTGTTCTGATTTTTTTGTGAAGCCAATCAGTTTCATGTATCTATATTTATTAAAATTCTGTTTTTAAAGCTATGATTACTTTTGGCGAGTTGCACTTAAATTTCACTTTGTTTCCCAAAAAATGTTTAAAATTAGGGTTTTTTTGTAGTTTTTTATGTTTTTTCTTTATTGTTCGACTTGATAGGAATTCTGAAACCGGATGGTTGTTCGAAATTTCTTGATGACTAAAGATTTTGTTTTTCTTCTAAAAGGATTAATATTCTAATGATTTTAGCTTTTGACAGATAACATTAAACCTAAGGAAATTTATGTATTTGGAATCAGTATACAAAGCCAATCATTTTCGTGAATCTATAATTATAGACATTCTACTTTTAGGGTTACAATTACTTTTGGGGGCCAGTTAAACTTTACTTTAAATAAGTAATTATTGTATATTTTAAAAGAGCTTTACGGGGTTTGAGAGACTCGATTGCCTGATTCCGTGTATTTTTTCTTTACTTGGTGCCCATTAAAAACGAAATTTTTGTGTTAAATAAGTAGTTTTTGTATCTTTTAAAAAGGGCTTTAAGGGGTTTGACAGACTCAGTTGCCTGATTCCGTGTGGTTTTTCTTTACTTAGTGCTCATTAAAAACGAAGTTTTTGTGTTAAATAAGTAGTTTTTGTATCTGTTAAAAGAGCTTTATGGGGTTTGAGAGACTCGATTGCCTGATTCCGTATGGTTTTTCTTTACTTGGTGCCCATTAAAAACGAAATTTTCAGTCTTGGGACACTCGTCTTATCACCGTGATTAGTAAGACATGTCTTTTTCTGTTTCAAGATATTTTTAAAATATATATTAAAGCTGTTATTAAAATTGTTAATTAAAATAAAAGTGCTGGAGATTCCATTTATTCAAAATACGATTTGTTGAATTGTTTTTTTTTTGCAAATATTGATTCTTTGAATTCAATGACTTATTAATATTACTTAATTTAAGAATAAAGAACTGCTTATTTTCACCTTGGCTGATATCCCTGCTATTTGACGTGGCTTAAAATCACGATTGGACCCATTAGAGTCAGAGAGGATTGTTGTGTTAAGAACCCCGGCAATTCAAGAAGAAAAGAAGACCAACAGTGTACCCATCGAGATGGAGCGAGTCATAACTTTTACCGAAGATATTAATCAAGATATTATTTTCGTCAAGGAAGTGAAAAATATTAACCTAACATGAGGATAATTTTTTAAAAGTATATTTAATATTAAAATTCAATAGTATATCGATCTTCATTTTTTATGTTTGTTCGACTGGATAGGACTTCTGAAACTCGATGGTCGTTGAAATTTTTTGATGACTAAAGATTTTTGTTTTTCTTCTATAAGGATTAATATTATCAATGTTTTAGCTTTTGATAGATTACATTAAAAACAAGAAAATTCATTTGTTTTAAATCAGTATACAAAGCCAATCATTTTCATGTATCTATAATTATTAAAATTCTGTTTTTAGAGTTACAGTTACTTTCGGAGCGAGTTACACTTTACTTTCACTTTGTTTCCCATAAACTGTTTAAAATTATGGTTTTTTTTTGTTATAGTTTTTTTTTTTCGACTTGATAGGAATTCTGAAACCGGATGTTCGTTGAAATTTCTTGATGATTAAAGATTTTTGTTTTTCTTCTAAAAGGCTTAATATTCTCAAGGTTTTATATTTTTTAATTTAATTGGGATTAAAAGTCAAAGTCTAACATAAAGAACAGGATTTTTTGGAGGGGGCAGCTAACTTCATATAAGGGATAATTTCTATTTGTCTTAGCTTTTAACAATACTCCTTATTTCTAGTTGAAAATGCTTATTTTTTTAATTTAATTGGGATGAAAAGTCAAAGTCTAACATAAAGAACAAGGTATTTAAAGTTTCAGATTTGAACCAGAGAATTGTATTTTCCATATTTTTCTTACACGAAACTAGTTTTTAGTGAGGACACTCGATATACTAAAAGTATTTGATTCAAACTTTTACCTTGAGCATCGATGTTTTTAGCAGAATTTCAAAAGGATCGTTCAAAGTGTCGGCGTATCTGATGAAATAATTTAGTTCGTATGACAAATTTAATTTATTTTTTTAATGCAGTAGTTTTTTTTTTTAGTAAGGACACTCGATATCCTAAAAATGTCTGATTAAACTTTTACCACAATGCATGTCCGTTATATACGAAATCTCAAGGGTGAATTGTTATGCAAGCAAGCCTCTGATTGGCTGAGAAGGAAACACGTGATCCTGTTTCCCGTTATCGGATCAATAAAATTCCCCCACCGATTATGTAATCAATTTCTAACCTAACCTAACCTTGACATTCGCCTCGAACATGCACTTGCCCAAACCAACAACAACATCAAATACTGTTTCCTATTTCTGGACACCTTGACATTCGCCTCGAACGTGCACTTGGCCAAAACAACAAATAAATCGACCTGGGAAATTTAGGTCATTGACCCCATTAACCACGTGTTCTTCCTGGGGAGGCTATGCCCATATTTGATGTACTGATAGGAGATACATTCTTTTGATAACCGAATTTTGTATACTGTTTCCTATTTCTGGACACCTTGACATTCGCTGAGAGCGTGCACTTGGCCAAAACAATAACAACAACAAATACTGTTTCCTATTTCTGGAAACTCAAAACATTCGCTGTGAGCGTTCACTTGCCCAAAAAAACAAAAACACCACATTCTGTTTCCTATTTCTGGACACCTTTACATTTGCCGAGAGCGTGCGCTTGCCCAAAACAAAAACAACATCAAATACTGTTTCCTATTTCTGGACACCTTGACATTCGCTGAGAGCGTGCCCAAAACAACAACAACAACAAATACTGTTTCCTATTTCTGGACACCATGACATTTACTGAGAGCGTGCATTTTCAACAACAACAACAACAAATAAATTGACCTTGACATTCGCTGAGAGCGTGCACTTGCCCAAAACAACAACACCCTTGGAAATTTAGGTCATTGACCCCATTAACCACGTGTTCTCCCTAGGGACTCTATGCCCATATTTGGGGTACTGTCAGCATTAAACTAAATTGTATATGGCAGCAGGGGTCGGTGTCACGACTGGTACCTCCCTCTCTACTTAGGGTAAGGATTATAAGATATGCCCCAGGGGAATATAAGATTTTTATGGAAAGGGTGGTCGTGTGAACTTTAGAAGATGCTCATTTGATTAGAAATGTATAGTTCTAGCTCCCTTTTAAAAGTCACACATGATGGAGAGATACTAGCCCCCCCCCCTCTTCCTGGCATCCTCTTTTCCCGAAACGCATTCAATTGAAATTGTGAGATGGCCATTTTGTTACCAATAGTCCAAGAATCATATAACAATGTCTTTAGGGTGGACACAATCCACCAGAGCGCATGAGCAAGGATTGGAAGTTATGCCCAGGGCATATAAGGTTTTTATGGAACGGGTTGTTGCATAAACTTTGGATCGGATGGAGCTCATTTGATTGGAAGTCGGTAGTTTTAGTGCCCTTTTTAAGAGTCAAAAGGGAATGGAGGGACGTCAGTCCCAACCCCAAGCCGATCTTTCCCCAAACATATCCAATCGAACTTTTTAAGAGAACTATTTCGTTCACCGTTGTTTAAAGGTCAAGTATTGAGAATTTCAACCCTCCCCTCCAAACTCTTCAAAACAAGGGCTGTAAGTCAGGCAATTCGTTCATTTGTTACACGTAGTATATATTATTGAAAAAGGTATGCATGTTTGTGTTTTACTTTCCAAGAGGACGAAGGGTATTCAGGCGAGCATTCCAAGGAATGTGGGGGGGGGGGGCTGAACTAAATCAAAACACGTTATATATATACGGAATGTCAAAAGGGGACAACACAGGAGTAACTAAGTATATTAATTTGGAACATTCAGGAAATGATAAGGGAGATGACAAAAAAAAAAAACAATGTTTGTATGCTATGAATACAACTACCACCACTACTGCTACCAAACTGCTCCATTTACAGTATTAAGGGGAAGTTTTAACTAAATCAAAAGACGCCATATGCATGCCAATTGTCAAAACAGCGTTTCTCAAGAGTTGATTTGGGTATTAATTGAAACTTTCAGAGATTAATTAAAGGGGAAGATCATGTCACCAAAAGGCTATATACTGCTAAAACTACTGTTACTGCTACATTTACTACTGCTGCTAGTACTACTACTACTACTACTACTACTTCTATTGCAACTGCTAGTAGGGCTAACAGCATTGAGATGAAAATTTCAAGAAGTATATGAACATACAGGCTATCAAAAGGATATATCAGCAATGTCATAGCTATGGCTAACTGTATTAAGTTGAAACTTCCAGGACTTGATGAGAGGGATGTTTAACTAGCCAATAGGCTAATACTACTACTGCTAGTAGTGCTACCGCTATTCTATACTATCAGAGGCAATGCTGTAGCGTTGCCTATAGTAAAGGCCATACGACTCCAAAGTTTTATTTTATTTTTTTTCCATGAGGCACTTCATACAGAAGGGGTCGTCGTAGAAACTTCAAACAGGGCTCATTCGATTTGAAATCAAGAGTTCTAGTGCCCTTTTTAAAAGTCGAAAATTATTGGAGGACAACAGGCCCCCCCGCCCATCATTCCCCCAAACACATCCAATCAAAATTTTGAGATTTCCATTTTGTTCAGCGTAGTTGATTTCTTGACAGAAAATATGTTTTTGAGGAGAACAATCCCCCACAACCCTTAGGGCAAGGGTTTTAAATTATGCCCTGGGGTTAAAAAAGGGTTTTATAGAAGGCGTTGTCGTAGAAACTTGAAAAAGGCTCATATGATTGGAAATTCAAAGGGCTAGTGCCCTTTTTAATTGTCGAAAGTGATTGGAGGGCAACCGGCCCCCCCACGCCCATCATTCCCCCAAACACATCCAATCAAAATTTTGAGATAGCCATTTTGTTCAGCGTAGTTGATTTCCAGATAGAAAATATGTTTTTGAGGAGGATACTCCCCCACAACCCTTAGGGCAAGGGTTTTAAGTTATGCCCTGGGGGATATAAGGGTTTTATAGAAGGCGTTGTCGTAGAAACTTGAAAAAGGCTTATTTGATTGGAAATTCAAAGGGCTAGTGCCCTTTTTAATTGTCGAAAGTGATTGGAGGGCAACCGGCCCCCCCACCCATCATTCCCCAAAACACATCCAATCAAAAATTTCATATAGCTATTTTGTTCAGCGTAGTTGATTTCCAGATAGAAAATATGTTTTTGAGGAGGAAACTCCCCCACAACCCTTAGGGCAAGGGTTTTAAGTTATGCCCTGGGGGATATAAGGTTTTTATAGAAGGCGTTGTCGTAGAAACTTCAAAAACGCTCATTTAATTAGAAATTGAAAGGACTAGTGCCCTTTTTAATAGTCGAAAGTGATTGGAGGGCAACTAGCCCCCCCCACGCCCATCATTCCGCCAAACAAATCCAAACAAAATTGTGAGATATCCATTTTGTTCAGCGTAGTTTATTTTCAGATAGAAAAATATTTTTGAGGAGGACACTCCCCCACAACCCTCAAGGCAAGGGTTTTAAGTTATACCCTGGGAGCATATAAGGTTTTTATAGAAGGCGGTGTCGTAGAAACTTCAAAAAAGGCTCATTCGATTCCCTTTTTAATACACGAAAGTGATTTGAGGGCAATTAAATCCCCTTTCACGCCCACCCTTTCCCCAAAAACATCCAATCAAAATTTTGAGACAGCCATTTTATTAAACGTAGTTTTAAGTTCTGGAAATTAGGTCTTTGAGGATGGCAGCTTCCCCACAGTCCTCAGGGCAAGGGTTGTAAGTTATACCCTGGGGGCATATAAGGTTTTGAACAGACAACATTGTCGTATAAACTTCAAAGAGGGCTCATTTGATTGAAAATTGAAACTTCTAGTTCACATTTTAATCGTCAAAAGATATTGGTGGGTAACCAGCTCCCCCTCCCTAAACCCTGTTTTTCCAAATACATCCAATAAATATTTTAATATAGCTATTTTGTTTAAAAATAGTTCAAAGATCATATAACGAAAATTCCGGTGTAGACACAACCCACCAGGACCCGGGGGCAGGCGTTGTAAGTTCTGCCCTGGGGGCATATAAGGTCCTTGTAGAAGGGATGCTCGTATAAACTTCAAAGAGGGATCATTTGATTGGAAATTGAAAGTTCTAGTTCATTTTTTAAGAGTCAAAAGAGATTGGAGGGCACCTATCCCCCCCCCTCCACGCCCTTTTTCCCTCAAACCCATCCAATAAGATCTTTGAGATAGCCTTTTTTTAAAATAGTTGAAAGACCATATAACGAAAACTCAGGGGTCAACACAGCCCCCCGGGCCAGAGGGCAGGTGTTGTAAGCAATGCCCTTGGGGAATATATGGTTCTCATTGAAGGGGGGCTCGTAAAAAATTCAGAAATGGCTCATTTGATTGGAAATTGAAAGTTTTAGTTAAGTTTTATCGAGTCAAAAGATATTGGAGGGCAACTAACCCCCCCCCCCCGCCCCTTTTCCCAAAATGCATCCATTAAAAATTTTGAGATAGTCATTAATTTAAAAATTGCCCAAAAGTCAGATAACAAAAACTCAGGTGTCGTCACAACTCCCCAGGGCCCGGGGGTAGGCTTTGCAAGTTATGCCCCGGGGCATACATTGTTTGTATGAAAGGGATGCTCGTATAACCTTCAGAGAGGGCTCATTTGATTGGATATTGAAAATTCGAGCTCACTTTTTAATTGTCAAAAGAGATCCGAGGGCAGCTATCCCCCAACCCATCTGATGAAAATTTTTAGATAGACATCTTGTTAAAAATAGTTCAAAGGTCGGGTAAGAAAAAATCCAACGTCAATAGAACCCCCCAGGGCACAGGGAAAGGGTTCTAAGTTATGCCCTTAGGGCATGGTTGGTTCTTATGTAAGGGATTCTCGTATAAACTTCATAGAGGGCTCATTTGATTGGAAATTGAAAGTTCTATTTCACTTTTTAAGAGTCAAGAGAGTTAAACCAGCCCCCCCCCCGCGCTCTTTTTTCCCCAAACCCGTCCCCTACAAATTTTGAGGTAGCCAGTGTTTTGGAAATTGTTCAAAAATTAGATAATAAAAACACCCCCCAGAGCCCGCGGGATAGGCGTTGTAAGTGTTGTCCTGGGGGCGTATATGGTTTTTATGAGAAGGCTGCTCGTACAAACTTCAGAGGGGGCTCATTTGATTGAAAATTGAAAGTTCTAGTTCAATTTTTAAGAGTCAAAAGATATCCAAAGGCAACTAGCCCCCCCACCGTTATGGGCAACAAGCCCATCCAATATAGTTTTTATAATAGCCATTTCATTAAAAATAGCTCAAAGGTCAGATAAGAAAAATTCCTGTGTCGACGTAACCCGCCAAGGCCCGGAGGCAGGCGTTATGAGTAATGCTCTAGGGGCATATATAGTTCTAATGGAAGGGATGCTCGTATAAACTTCAGAGAGGGATCATTTGATTTAAAATTGAAAGTTCTTGTTCACGTCTTAAGAGTCAAAATAGATCGGAGGGCAACTAACCACCCCCCCCCTCCTCCACGCCCTAACTGCATAAGATAAAAATTTTTTTTTAGATAGACATTTTATTAAAAGTAGTTCAAAGTTCTAATAACAAAAACTTTGGTGTCGAAACAGCCCCCCAGGGCCTGGGGGTAGGCGTTGTAAGTTATGCCTCGGGGGCATATATGGTTGTTATGGAAGGGATGCTCGTATAAAATTCATAGAGGGCTCATTTGATTGGAAATTGAAAGTTGTAATTTACTTTTTAATAGTCAAAAGTGATTGGAGGGCAGCTAGCCTCCCCCCACACTCCATTTATTTTCTTCCCAGAGGCACTTCATCTAGAAGGGGTCGTCATATAAACTTCAAAGGAGGCTCATTTCATTGGAAATCGAGAGTATTAGTGCCCTTTTTAAGAGTCAAAAGTGATCAGAGTTCAACTGGCCCCCAAGCCCTTTTTCCCAAAATACATCTGATAAGAAATTTGAGGTAGCCATTTTGTTAAAAATAGTTGAAAGATCATATAACAAAAACACCTTTACGTATGGTCATTTCATTAAAAATAGTTCAGAGATTAGATAAGAAAATTTCCTGTGTCAAAACACCCCCCCCAGGGCCGGGGAAGGCGTTGTAAATATTGCTCTGGGGGCATATATGGTTCTTATGGAAGGTATGCTCGTATTAACTTTAGAGAGGGTTCATTTGAATGGAAATTAAAAGTTGTAGTTCATTTTCTCAGAGTGAAAAACATCAGAGAGCAATTAGCCCCCCCCCCCCCGTCCTCAACGCCTTTGGGCGTATCGGATGGATAAACCCATCGGATAAAAATTTCAGGTGACCATTTTTTTAAAAATAGTTCAATCATCAGATATTAAAACTCCAGGGTCGACACAACCCCCAGGGCCCAGGGATAGGCGTTGTAAGTTATACTCTGGGGATATGGTTCTTATAAGGGATACTCGTATTAACTTCAGAGAGGGCTCATTTGATTGAAAATAGAGAGTTCTAGTTCACTTTTAAAGAGTAAAAAGAGACCGAAGCTAAATCTAGTCCCCCCCCCACGCCCTTTTTCCCCAAACCCATCTGATAAAAATTTTGAGATAGCAATTTTGTTAAAAATAGTTCAAACCTCAGATAATAAAAACTCTTAGGTTGACACAAACCCATTTTTTCACTTTGATATTGTTACTTTGATATCAGTTTTGATACTTTGATAAATATTTGATTTTTTTTAAGTATGATTTTGAAATATGAAATTTTTATTTCTTGAAATTTTTTGCAATCAAAAACGAACAAAAATTAATTGAAAAAAGCTTTACGAAACATGAGTTTTTCAAAGAAAAGTAAAGGCGATTTTAAACTTAAGCTCAGCAGATACAAATACCTTTTAAAATGCAAACTCAAAACGACCAGAAATTACTATTAAAGAATATGTGAAACCCAAAACGAACAGAAATTAAATTAGCAATCATAGCAAAAACATACAACAAGTAACAATATAAATGAATAAATAGATCTTAAAGCGAGTAATGCTTAGATTGAATAAGAATATCAAGCTTAAAATAAAAAAAAAAATTTTTCCTATTGAAGTATAAATGAAACTTAAAACGAACAGAAATTAAATAAACAATCAATGCAAACAAACATACAATAGATATTAATGTAAATTAATGAATAAATATTAAAACGAAGAGAAATACTCTTAGTGTCTAAAGCTCCGTCTGTTGAATATCAACGTCATTTCCATTCTCCTTTATGCAAGTGAATGCTGGAAACTGAATGTCCATATGGAAAAACGTATCCTAGCATTTGAAAATGTCTGCCTCAGAAGAATCCTTAACATTTCATGGCAGGACAGGGTCACGAACGTTGTTGTCCGCAGACAAACAGGTCAACCACCAGTCACTGATCTCCTGAAGCAGAGAAGATGGACCTATCTTAGTCATGTCCTCCGAATGTCAGGAGACCGTCTTCCGAATGCTGTCTACGAGTGGTGACCCGAGGGTGGGCGAAAAAGAGGGCAACCGAAATACACCCTCTGACGACTGTACGACCGAGACCTGCGGAGTACTGAGATGTCGCTACATCCAAAATGGGAGGACGTCTTGGCTGCTGCTCCACTCTGGGGCGTCTGGCGAGACTTCTTTGATGCCCTGTGTGCCACACCTGGCCCTGGAGGAACTAAGGTAAGGTAAGGTCTAAGGTAAATGTCAGTTGGTTAGTTCAACATCCCTGCAGGTTTCGGCTTAACGTTCTAAGCTGCTCACGAGATGTTGCTGATACTCCTTTCTGACAACCAGCATACACACTTTGTGTTCATATGAAGTTAAAATTCCCGTCAAAAATTAACTTCTCCCCTCATAGTGTATTATGTATTTAGCCCATGGGTGCCGTCAGGGGGGGGCAGCCCCCTGCCAAATTTCCATTGGTGTCCACCAATGGAAATTTGGGTCTATAAAGTAATTATAAGGAAATCAAAAAAAAAGTAGAATAAGGAAAAACCATGGAAGAAAAGTGTGTTACCACATTGTCGAATGCCTGCTAATAGATTTTGACCCTATAATTAAATTGTAAAAGCCAAACTATTGAAATTATTCAATCAAAGAATACGCTTTTTATGGTGATTAAATAAAAAAAACAAGTTTTTTTAACTGAAAGTAAGGAACGACGTTAAAACTTAAAACGAACAGAAATTATTCCTTATATGAAAGGGGCTGTCCCCTTAACGCCTCGCTCTTTGCGCTAAAGTTTTTTATTGTTTAAAAAAATACAGTTGTGAGAAAGTCAAACTTTAGCGTAAAGAGTGAGGCGCTAAGGAGGGGGACAGCCCCTTCCATATATGGAATAATTTCTGTTCGTTTTAAGTTTTAACGTCGTTCCTTATTTTCAGTTTTAAAAAAAACTTGTTTTTTTATTTAATTTTTGAAAGTTTTAGAATAAATGCAGGTTTTGAACTTGGCTCACCGTACATAAATAATTAAAACAAAATTTGTATACTAATTTACTTTTATTTGGTTAAATGGCTTTCTCGAAACTTGTTTAATTTTATTTACGACTTTTTATTTGTAATAAATATACGTAACTTACGAACTAACTTACGTAACGAACTTCTATATTCATATATTTTTAATACGTATATTCGGGGGTTCGCCCCCTAGTCAATACCTTGCTCTTTAAGCTAAAGTTCGAATTTTGTTCCAATTCTTTAAAAATAACCGCTTAATCACAAAGGCCGTTAATTAGAATAAATAGCTCTTATGAAAGTACTAAAAAAATCTTTGGCTTAAAGAGCGAGGTATTGACTAGGAGGTTAACCCAATTACATATGTAATATTTTCTGTTCGTTTAAAGTTTTGATGTTGCTGCTGTTGCTGCGGAAAAACTTTTTTTTTATATTTAATTTCTGATCTTTTTTTAAATAATGCTGGGAAGTCCGGTGTCCCCTTCATAGCAATATCCCTTCCCCAAAGAAAACTTCCTTCATGGAAAGATCCCCCCACATATACCCCGACCAACCCCCCCCCCACTACCAGAAAAAATTTCCCCTGAAAACGTCTGTATACTTCCCAATAACCAATACTATATGTTAATATTGGGTAAAGTTCATAACTTTCAGCCCTCCCCCCGGGAGCTTTGGGGTTTTAAGTCATCCTAAAAGACATACTTATTATATTCTCGAACATGCTGAACAAAATGTCTATCTCAAAATTTTGATCGGGTGACCTTGGGAAAAAAATGAGCGTGGGAGTAGGCCTAGTTGCTCTCCATTTTTTAGGTCACTTAAAAAGGGAACTAGAACTTTTAATTTCCATTCGAAAGAACCATCCGATGGTATTCCACGACAATTGAGTCGGTACCATCACCCCTGGAAAAAAAAACAAAAAACAAATAAACACGCATCCGTGATCTTTCTTCTGGCAAAAAATGCAAAATTCCACATTTTTGTAGATAGGAGCTTGAAACCTCTACAGTAGGGTTCTCTGGTACGCTGAATATGATGGTGTGATTTTAATTAAGTTCTATAACTTTTAGGGGGTCTTTCTCCCTTTTTTCGAAAATCAGCCAAATTTTCTCGGGCGTGTAACTTTTGACGGGTAGGACTAAACTTGATGAAACTTATATATTTGAAATCACCATTAAAATCTAATTCTTTTGATGTATCTATTCGTATCAAAATACCGTTTTTTAGAGTTTCGGTTACTATTGAGCCAGGTCGCTCCCTACTTAGATTTCGTTACCACGAACTGTTTGATCCTAAATATATAATTGCTAATCTGTATTTAATGCAATTATTAGTGCACAAGAGAGTTCGTATAATTAAAGAAAACACAAGGAAAACAACTTCATAAGGGCCATTTTCGGTAAAAATATGCCGTCAACTTTTGCTTGCATTGCCAGAGTACCTATGAGCTGATATATGAAGTCACTATAATGAGAAATGTTTTCTCTGAACGGAATGCTGGGAATTTTTGTATTTTACCCCGGAACGGATACATTTTTTGTGTGTTTTGATAACTCATCTATTTTTGCAGGAGTGACTGTACTAATCTAGTTGTTGCTTTGAAAGGATTTAATTTTTTACAGTTATGAGGTATAAAGGTATCAAATATGTTGGTTTTTGGTATTCAAAATTAAATTAAAAAAAAATTTCTTATTGGATTTTCTTAATCTTAGGTTTAATCTTTTACTTTGAACAAACTACTATGACGATGCGTTATTTTTTGTAAACAATTGAGTCTAAAGGCATTAAATATTCTGGTGTTTGATGGCCAAGTTCAAAACTGTCGATATTGTTAAAAAATATCTGTTCAACACTTCAGCATTGCTCAACAGAACTGAATGCCGGGAGTTTATATCTTAGTTTTGTAAGTAAGCTATCGTTTTGTATATTTTTTTAATTACTTACTTTTTCCATTTTTATAAACTTTTACTTTAATTGACATACTTGTTTCATTACCTTTAGAGAAATGTTTGTCTCTAAGCTTCATTAAATAAAAAAATCTTTTCAACTTAAAGTAAGGAGCAACATTAAAACTTAAAACGAACAGAGACTAGTGTGCATATGATGGAGGTTTTCCCCTCCTTAATACCTCGCTCTTCATCCTACAGTTTTTCGGCACTTTAAAAAAAAGTCACTTTTTGTTCTAATTAAAAGACCCTTGTGTTTCAGGAGTTATTTTTAAAGAATTGGGACAAAATAAACTTTAGCATAAAGAGGAAGATGTTGAGGAGGGGACAACCCCACTTATATACGTAATAATTTCCGTTCATTTTAAGTTTTAATATTGCTCCTTACTTCCAGTTGAAAAAACTTGCTTTTTTAATTGAATTTCTGATCGTGTTTTTTAATAGCGCCAGGATACCTGGATCCCCCTCTGCGTAAAAATCCCCCGCCCTACAGAAATATCGTCTGGGCAATCCAATCCTGGAGAAAGTTTACCCCGAACAATTACCGTTAACACCTCCACTCCTAAAATTGAATCGGTAAAGAAAAAGCAAGACATATAAAGAAATTTTGTATAGAAATTCTGGCAAATTCAACAAGTGTAAAATTCCACCTGAAAAGTCCACCCCTGTAAGCTTCCCTCTCCATGCAAAATTCTCCCCGTGTAAAATCCTCCTAGTAGAAAATTCCTCCCCTCCGTACCGAAAAATGTATGCATATTCCAATAACAAATAAAACAATAAGTAAATTTTATAGCTTAAAAACCTTTCCCCAGAGGCTGTAGAGGGTCATTTTATCGCCAAGGACATATTTATTGCGCTTTTCAACTATGCTGAAGAAAAAAGCTATCTCAGAATTTTGATTGGACGATTTTTGAAAAAAAAGTGGTGTGAGAGGGGGCCTAGTTGCCCTCCAATTTTTTTGTCACTTAAAATGGGCACTATAATATTTTATTTCCATTAGAATGAGCCCTCTCTCGACGGTCTAAGCCCACTGGGTCGGTAATATCACCCCTGGAAAAAAAGAAATAAACACGCATCGCTGATCTTTCTTCTGGAAAAAATTACAACATTCCATATTTTTCCAGATATGAGCTTGAAACCTGTTCAGTAGGGTTCTTTGATATGCTGATTCTGATGGTGTGATTTTCATTAAAATTCTATGACTTCGAGGGGGTCTTTCCCTCTTTTTGAGAAAATCAGACACATGTTCCCTGGCTTGTAGCTTTTGATGGGTCAAACTAAACTTAATGAAGCTTATATGCTTGGAATCAGCATGATAAGTAAATTTTTTTTATACGTACATCAATTTTTATCAAAATTCAGATTTGTAGAGTTTCGGCTACTACTGAGCCGAGTTGCTCCATAATTACAATTTATTACTACGAACTGTTTGATTAACCATCAAAATCCAAACAGAGATCATTGAAATATTACTCATTTTTTCTGCGTTGCCAAAAGTACTGTATTCATAATACTTCACAGTTTCATGAAATGTAATTAAACAAATAGGAAAGGATTTTCAACTAAAGTAAGTTAAAACAAATATAAATTACTTTGTATATAAGGAGGACTGACCCCTTCTCAACACCTTACTCATTAAACAAAAGTATTTTTAGTGCTTTCAAAAATCTTATCTTTCGAATTGCAAATTTTCTTTAAAATGTGGAAAAAGCCAAACTTCACAGTAAAGAGTAAGGAGCTAAAAAGGAGACAGCCCGCTTCATATAAAGAATAATCTTTTCAAATAGGTTTCAAATCTGTTTCTTGCTTTCAGTTGAAAAGCTCTTTTTTTTATTAAATTTCTTATTGTTTTGCAAACCATACCCAGGCCTAACCAAAATATAATTTGAGGTACATGTCCCTAAAATCCCTGGTCAATTGCTTTTAAAAGGTGTAAATCAATAAGTGTATGAGAACCGCCCTACGTTTAAATTTTCAATTTTGGATAAAATTTGAATATACTTAAAAAATGGCGATGAATAGTAATTTTGGTAAGAAGTCCTTGTTAACATTACTACAAAATAATTTCGGTTGGAAGAAAAGAAGTATTATTGTTTATATGGATGGACATTCTGTGCGAATTTTGATCTTCTACATAACTGAAGCCATCTCAAGCTCTAAAAAATAATTTTCTTATCGATAAATACATTACATAGATTTGTTTAAATACATTAAAGTACTTCATAGAAATAGAAAAATTTTACCATTTAAGATTTCTGAAAACTAGTTCCTTGCAGTATTAACCACCCCAAAAAAATTTTCTGGCGGGGCTGATGATGACCTGCCTTGCCATTTCCACCTCTGTTCTGGTAGAAATGAGAATGTAACATATTTGCTGTATTGCCAAACAACTTAATTAATTCCTACTCCCGCCCCCCTACCTCTTTCATCATTTATCTGAAGCCTCGTGAAGAGTAAGCAGTTTGTCCATTAAAATGTAATTTTTTAGGAATATGTCCTAAACCCACCTAAACAATGGCTCACCTCCCTCATTATAGCTGATCCGCAATTACAGATCGCCAAATGTAGCCTAATTTCATTACAAATAAAGCAAATCAACTTGGTTGAATCTAGTACCGCCACCGCATGGGATTGCTTCTTTTACAGCTGGAAAACCTAAAGTATAGTTATTCATACTTTTGAATCAATTAGCTTCTCAGAGTTTTAAATTGATTGCAAATTCATCCTCTTCGGGGTAAAGTCGTAGTTCTGTGCCCTAAAATAGCAAGAAAACAAAACTTTTCCCTGGTCCAATCTGTATGGTCCCTTAGAAAAAAGAGCTTTAAATTTACGTTTGAATGAGCTTCCCCCCCCATTTATCTTGGACTATTGGTTTGAAACAATCATCCCTGGGAAAAAAACAAACAAAACAAATAAACACACATCGAAGATGTTTCTTCTGAAAAAAAAGCGAAATTCCACATTTTAAAGATTGGAGCTTGAAACCTCTTCGGTAGGGACTCTGATATGACGTATTTAGTAAAGAGATATTTATTAAGATCGCTTGCTTTTTTTTGGGGGGGGGGGGTCCATTTTTTCAAAAATCAGGCCAATTTTCTCAGACTTTTGGTTTTGGGTGGGTAACAATAAACTGAATGAATTTTTAATATTTAGAATTAGCATAAAAAGCCAATACTGCCGATGTCGCAATTGTCATGAGAATTCCGCTTTTAGTTTTGGTGAATGTTAGTCCAAGTCACTTTTTACTTCCAGTTTTTTTTCATGCCAGACTATTTGATAAGATTCTCTTGCGACGAAATTTTTTTTGAACCTGTTCGTTTTATTTAGTTGAATAGGACAATAAAAAGAAAGTCAATTTGACAGCTGAATAGTAAGTTTAAATTTTGTTTTTCTTTTGCTATTCTATTCTTTCTTTTTTTTAATGTCTGAATGTATAACAGGTTTAAGTTCAAAGGGAAGAATTGTCAGGTTATGAAAGAGGTACATTTTACAAGGCCGTTATAAAGTCAAAACGGGGTATCCATGCAGGCTGGATGATTTTTGAGTATCTCCACTCCTTGTGCAAACTATTCTAAGGTGTAGGAAACTGTATAAAGACAAGTCTACATCTGTTATTATCTACGAAAGCAATCTTTCTGTAATTTTGTATGAGTTTCATTTTCTTTTAAGATTAAATGCATAATAATTAAATATATTATTGATTAAACAAATTAATCCCTTTGCCAAGAATCCTTGCAGTTTAAAATTTAGTGTGTTTTGTTTTATTTTACAGGCAATTTAATTGTTTTTTTTATTTGAGAGTTCTTTCCTAAAAGTACTTAAAAATAAACTTATTCCTACGAAAAAAAATTCTGAAATATATTCCCTGTCACCCAACCACCACTGATATTGTGGAGTTTGGTCCCCTTGAAAAATTTTCTGCCGGCGCCCTTGATATTGCCCTAATCCCCTTCATAGATTTTATTTATTTTATTAAAAGCAAAGTTGTACCAAAGCCAAAACTTATTCATGGCAATTTCAGGCACAATGAAGTCACTTATGAATTATTGATTGAATACATCAATTAGCCACGAGAAAAAGCAGGTTGAAATTTGAATTTAGGTCTAAAAATAATTTGATAAAATGTTTTTTTTTAGGTTAGTCTTCATTGGGACATTCAGTTAGAAGAAATAATTTTTTTTTTGTCCTTTTAGTGAAACTCTAAGGTAAATTGTTTTTCTTCATTGTTTCATTTGCAGTTTTGAAACCAAGGTTCTACTTTTAGTTTCTATTCAATATTGTGAAATTATAAAAAGTAGTTAGTCACAAAGAATCCTTTTGGTTAGTTCAATATTTGCTTACATTTTAAGCTTTATGTCAAGATATTTTCAGCTTTATGTCTTTAGGTCAAGATATTGCTGTTATGGTTTTGTAACAGCCTGCATATACACTGTGTGTTTTTATTTAGTTAAGCTTACTTCTCAACAATTGCTCGCCCTCCCTAGATTCTATATGAATCCCCATCCCCTTCACAGATTTTAGGTATTTTAATAAAAAAATGGCATTAACAAAGCTAAAACTCTCATGAGAAGCTCATGTAAATTTTAACATATCATGAAATACTGATGAATTATTAATTGCATACAACAATTCGTTATGACAATAATCAGGTTAAAATTTGAATTGATAGGCTTTCTTCTATTTAATTCAGTTTTCATCACCATATTGAGTTAGAAGCATTATTAGTTTTTTGTCCTTTTACTGAAACACGAAGGTAAATTGTTGTTCTTCATTACTTTGGTCTCTGTTCAATATTGTGAAATAATCCATAAGAAATCATAAATATTTAATGAAAAAGTGTCCAGTAAATTTTTGTAACTTTGTAATGCATTTTTTTGTGGCCTTTTGGCTATCATGAAAAACATCTGAGCTAGGTAAATGGGACCTATAGTTCAGGAAAGGATCTGTGCTTCAATTAAATAAACCAAGACAAGCTGTTTCAGTTGAAAATAAGGAGCAACAGTAAAGCTTAAGATTAAAAGGAGTTTTTTCCTACCGTGTGTAAACCTTCTCAATCCTTCCCTCTATACACTAAAGTTTTTGTACTTGGGAAAATATCTAATTCCAACTAAACAGCTGTCGTGTTTCAAGAGTCGTTGTTCAAGAATTGAGGCAACACTTTAAACTTTTGTCAAAAACTGAATGATTATGCAGGGGGGGGGGGCTAACCCCCTCATATGCGTAAAAATTTTTAGTTCATTTTGAGTTTTAATTTCGTTCTTTCATTTCAGTTGAAAAAATTCTTTTTACTTTGATATCTGTCCAAATTTTTAAAACATGCGGCAAGATCTACACCCTTTCTCCGTGAAGAATAGCCCCAATTTCACAAAACTTTCCCACAACCAACTCTATCCTCAATTAAAAATTACCCCCAGCAAAAAATTTTTGTGGACAGTTTCTCCTTGAAAAATTTGATTTACAGCTTTTTCAAATATATATATTTCTGGTCGTTTTTTTTTTAATTTAGGACTGTAGTCCTCCGACCCTACGACTAATTATTATATTCATGAATGGAATGAGATAACCGTTTCCAAAAAGTATATCTCAATTAAAATTTAATTCTGCTTTGACGTAAAACTCTGAGTAAATACGTAGGAACGGATCCATGACAGCAGCTGCAACACCTCTTTTAACTGGTGGGAGATGATTGAATTTAAAATGAAAGTACTTGTTGTTTCAATAAGTTAAAAAGGGGTTGTTCAACTTCTGTGTGGCATCAAACCTTCCGAAAATGGGAGCACAAAATTATTCCTTTAGCACGATCACCCTAGGGGAAGACAAAAAGAAATCACAAAAATAACATTCTGATTATACAAAAAGGGTGAAAACACCCTCTGAAAGTCAGAGTCTTAATGAAAATGGGGTGCTACCATTTCGAACAACCGTCACAAGCACCGAACGTCATAACATCCAAAAGGAATATCCGTCAGAACCACCAACTGTCACAACATCCAAAAAAATTTATAAGTTTATATAATAGTAATAAGTATATAATAGTTTAGAAGCAAATTTCGGCTGTATATTTGCACATCAGGGGGGTGCGGATATGGCATAGCATACATTAAATACGTAACCTAACCTAGGTACCTTTTCCCCCGTAAACCCCAAAAAACTAAAGTTTAAAAATTTTGGATGTTGTGACGGTTGGTTGTTCTGACGGATTTTGTGGACGAAATGACGTTGGTGCTTCTGACTGTTGGATGTTATGACGCCTTCTCAATGAAAATCATCCAATTAAATTCAGCAGATCAGATTCAGCGTAAACAGGTTTCAAGCTCCTATATAAAAAAATGTGGAATTTGCATTTTATTTTTGTATTTCTTTTTCCAGAAGAAAGATCAAGGATGTGTTTTTTATTGACTTTTTTGCCAGGGGTGATAGTATCCGCCCAATGGTCCTAAAACATCGGAATAGGGCTCGTTTAAACAGAAGTTAAAAGTTTAAGTACTTTTTTAAAGTGAATTAAGATATTCGAGGGCAACTAGGCTCCCTCCTATGCCTTTTTTTCCAAAATCGTGGAATCAAAATTTGAAATGGGAAATTTTTCTACACAGTTGAAAGGTCCAAAAACTATGCCTTTGAGGATAACCTAACCCCCAACAGCCCTTGGGGAAAAGTTTTTAAGCTATGAATTTGCCCATTGTTCACGTATAGTATTTGGTATTGGGAAGTATGAATACATTTTTTCGGGTTTCGGGTTGTTTATTTCGAGTAAATGCATAAATACGTTTTTTCGGGTTTAGGAGGAGGGACAAATCTCTACCGAGGGGATTTTTCCAGGTAGTGAATTTTTAGGGGGAAGTTGCCAAAATTCCTATACGAAATTCTTTTTATATGTCTTGTTTTGTCTTTGCCGACTCAGTTTTATGGATCAAGATGTTAAGGGTTTTTGTCTGGGGTGAATTTTCACTGAGAGAAAATTGTCCAGAGGATATTTTCGTGGAGATGCAGCCAGATTTCCTCACGTTATTTAAAAGACAATCGGAAATTAAATTAAAAAAAAACAACAAGTTTTTTCATGTGAAAGTACGGAGCAACATTAAAACTTAAAACGACACAATTTAGTACATATATGTGGGGGGTTGCCCCTTTTCAACCCCTCACTCTTTACACTAAGCTTAAATTTTGACCCAATTCTTTAACAACGGCTCCTGAAGCACAAGGATCGTTTAGTTAGAGCAATAAAAACTTTTTTAAAAGTACTAAACAACTTGAGCGTGAAGAGCGTGGTACTGAGAAAGAGGTAACCCCCCTTGTATTATTGATAATTTCTGTTCGTTTTAAGTTTTAATGTTTCTCAGTGCTTCCAGTTGAAAAAAAGGCGATTTATATTTAATCATGTTTAAATTCAACTTTTAAAAAGCCACTTTGCAATATTCGAAACAATCCTTATGATGTTCAGACAATAAAACAAAAGATATCCTAGATTTTAGGACGAAGGAAGATAGACACATACAAAGGAACTTTTCAGTGGGGAGGGGGTAAACATACACTTATAATTTAATAGTTTAAACAAGAGGTGCCTAGAAATTCTAAAACAAATTGGCTTTTGGGGCTCTAGCCCCTAGGTTCCACTACATTCATACCTAAAAATGGTGATAGGAGATTCGATTGTTGGGAACGGTAGTCCCAACTTTGTTGACTGTGATTTCGGTTTAGTTGGTTTGCCGAGTTTGGATCTATTGTAATTTTTACTGGTTTTACATTGAATTTGTCTCTTTACAACACATAATGTTATATTTATGCCCGTTTCAATACTACTAAAAACTTTTCGCGAGGTTCCGTTTCTCAAAATCTTTTCTGCGGGGTTCAGTGTTGGTTAAAAGTTTCTAAGACAAATTGTTTCAGTATCACAGGGAGCTATCAAACCTGCCACTTTACCCAAATGACATCCCATTTGATAACTTGAAATTTTGAAAAAAAAACAGGAGATCTGCACTACAACCTAACAAAAGGCTAGTTTAAAATAAGAAAACACTTAATTTCTTATTGATTGTCAAGTAAAGCGCTATATTCAGACACCATAAATAACACTTCCCCCTGTATTCGCAAGGGTATAAATTAATATAGAAACCACCACATGGAACTTGCAAATCTGCCTAATTAAAAAAAATAATAATAGTTTTAAGATGATTTTGAACGTTTTCTCAGCAGGTGAATTGATGTGAATTTCATTGAAACTGAACATCTCTATCTCGGGACCAAGTCGTGTACAGAAATTGAACAGTTTTTCTGCAAATCTTGGCAAGATTGCCCAAACAGTTATAAACAAAATAAAAAAAGCTTATCAGGGACGAGGTGATCTTTTAAGCTACGGCATAGCTTTACTGAGACTTCTTGAATGCATAAAATTTTAACAATATAATGATTTGCAATTATATTTTACTTTTAATTAATTGATTATAAATGCAGCTTGCATAAAAAAGAACGAAAAAATGAATGGGAAATGAGGTAAAGGCTTAAATGGGGATATATAAACACCCAAAATTCTAGATTTGACTTTTTTAATCTAGCCTTTTTAACCGATTTCCCTTATTTCAATTTCTTATCAGACAGGTCCAACTAGAGCTAAACAGAAAGCAGGTCTCCCGTGGTTGGGGTGGCAAGATGTCGTAAAGAAAGATTTAATTACCCCCGGAAAATACCCCCCCCCGGTGGAAAATACCCACCAGTAAATACCTCATGTGGAAAATAAGGCTTTCCAAATTTGAGAATTTTATTTGACTTGTATTTTTTCAATTTCTGTAGGGGGGAAAGAATTTTGGTACTTGTGTATTATGCGTCACTCACTCAAGTTTTCAATGTGTAAAACTCGAGGACAAACCGTTTTTTTGTTAGTTACTTCGTTACTCTAGAAAAAAATTTGGGCTAAAAATTTGCACATTGGGGGGGGGGGGTAAAGTACAGAGGATCTGCATGCAAAATATGTTAGGTACAATTATTCTGCATATTATGAATAAAAAATTGTCTTCTGACTCCAAACTGTCTAAATACTTCACCCCCCCCCTTATGCGCAAATATATAGCCCCTATTATATATTTCCCATCTATTCTGTCACTTGTCTTTGTCTTGTCTAGCGCTAAGCTGAAAAAATCTAACGAAGAAACCGGTTGCTCTCGAGTTTTACACAGCGTAAACTTGAGTGAGTGGCTCATTTTACACAAGTACCAAAATTCCTTCCCCCTATGGAAAAAAAACTCAAATAAAATTCTCAAATTTGGAAAGCCTTATTTTCCGGGGAGGTATTTTCCGCGAGAGGAGGGGGGTAATGAGCCGAGGGTAAACGTCTAGAACCGATGTAAAGAGGGAAACTTTAAATGGATTAGGATTGTTGAGGAGCACGTAACATGCGCGCTCCTCATAAACATACATATTTTAATGCTGATTTCAAATATATAAGTTTCATCACGTTTAGTCCTACACCCCCTAAAAGCTATAGAACCTTAATGAAAATCACACCATCAGATTCAGCATTTCAGAGAACCCTACTGTAGAGGTTTCAATCTCATATCTGCAAAAATGTGGAAATTTGTATTTTTTTGCTAGAAGAAACGCTAATTTTTTTCCCGAAGTCACCCGATCAAATACAAAAATGTGGAATTTTTTTATTTTTGCCAGAATAAAGATCACGGATGCGTGTTTATTTGTTTTTTGTTGTTATTTTCCCCAGGGGTGATCGTATTGACCCAGTGGTCCTAGAATATCATGGGAGAACTCATTCGAAAGAAAATTAAAAGTTCTAGTGCCCTTTTTAAGTGACCGAAAAACTGGATTGCAACTAGGCCCCCTCCCACGCTCAGTGTTTTCCAAAGTCACCCGATCAAAATTTCGAGATAGCCATTTTGTTCAACATGGTTTAAAATATAAGAAATATGTCTTTTAGGATGACTTAATCCCCCAAATTCCCCCGGGGGAGGGCTGAAAGTTATGAACTTTGCCCAATGTTTACATATAGTATTGGTTATTGGGAAATATACAGACGTTTTCAGGGGGATTTTTTCTGGAAGTGGGGGGGGGGTTGGGTCGGGGAGCCACATGGGAAGATCTTTCCATGGAGGAAGTTTTCATGGGGAAGGGATATTACTATGAAGGGGGCGCTGGATTTTACAGCATTATTTAAAAAACGATCAGAAATTAAATAAATAAAACAAGTTTTTCAACTCGAAATTATTAGTTGAGACAACAACCTCCAAAAGTTAAAACGAACATAAATTATTACGTATGTGATTGGGTTCGCCCCTATAAGTGCAATACCTCGCTATTTAAGCCAAAGATTTTTTAGTACTTTCATAAGAGCTATTTATTCTAATTAACAGCCTTTGTGATTAAGTGGTCATTTTAATAGAATTGGAACAAAATTCGAAGTTTAGCGTAAAGAGCAAGTTATTGGCTAGGGAGCGAACCCCCTAATATACCTATTAAAAATATGTGAATATAAAAGTTCGTTACGTAAGTTAATTCGTAAGTTACGTATATTTATTACTAATAAAAACGTTCGTAAATAAAATTTAAACAACTTTCGAGAAAGCCCATGGAATTCAAAATTGATTAAAATTCTAACTCCTCAGTATACAAGTGTCACTAGATTGTTCTCCTCTGTTCTCTCTCCTCTGGAATAAACATTTTCGAAAAGTTTATTTATATGAAAATAGCAGTGAAACCCTCAGAAGAGAGTCACAAAACAAAAACAAAGTTTTATTTGAAGATCAGCAAAAAAATTTGAAATATTTTCAAGATAAATTTCAAAACACAAGTAGAATATACAAAATGAAAATTATTATGTTTCTTAGTTTCAGTGTAAATGTTTTTTTTTTATCATTAATGAAACGACATCCTTACATATTCTGCTTTTTGTAATAATTTCATTAATTTAATATTGACGAAATCAATAATCAATATGTTATTTTTATGTTCTTTTTCATTTTTCAGGTGCCACAATTGAATGATACATGGATCATTCTAATGTAGTGTCTCATGTTGTGACCTTTGACTGTGTATATTCACACAGAATATACACAGTCATCCGCTCCAAGACCGGTCTTTCTTTTGAAACTGAGAAAAACCAATATGTCCTTCTTGGCCCTTATAAAGAGAAGTCTGCTAGAGAAGAAATAGATGAGTTTGAATTTTCTCCAGGTCCTCTTTACGATGCTGTTTGCAGGATTCGCGACTCAGGGCTGCAAGTTCACACTGGAAGTTGGCTGGTCGAGGGAAATCCTTTCGTAATATTATTTGATACTGATTCAGTATCACATAAAATTGATTACTATAAACAAGAACTTTTTGAGAGAACCAAAATTAGTATTCCAGACCCTGATGTGGAATCAAATCATTCAGTTTTATTTGGATTCATGGTAGCACAGTTTATTGCTGAATTTAGTAATTTCCAAACCGTATTTAGAGCTGATTCTTCAAAAATAGTGTGCCACTTTCATGACTGGTTATCTGGAATGGGTCTTATTATGCTACGGCTATGGAAAATAAAAGTAGCAACAGTATTTACTACACATGAAACACTTCTTGGGCGCTACTTATGCCCTGGCAGTACAGATTTTTTAAACAACGTGAACAATTTTGTTATTGAAATCGAAGCTAAAAAACGGGAGATATATCACAGATACTGTTTGGAAAGAGCTGCGACACAGATGGCACATGTTTTTATAACTGTATCGAAGATAACAGCAATGGAAGCTGAATATTTGTTAAAGCGAAACCCAGATTTAATAACACCAAACAATCTAGACATCAAAAAATTCAGTGAACTGCATCAGTTTCTAAACCTTAATGCAATTAACAAGAGAAAAATTCTTGATTTCGTCCATGACCATTTGATTGGTGATTTCGATTTTGATTTTACTAATAACCTCTATTTTCTTATTGCCAGAAGATCCAAATTTGGCAGCAAAGGAGCTGATATTGAAAGTCTGACGAAACTTTTTGCCCTCAGATACTATAAAAGGGCAAGACTCATGGCTCTTCGTGCAGTTTATCTAGAGACTATAACTGACAAAAAAGAAGTATTTCAACAAATAAAAAAAACGCCTCCTTTCTCTGAACCTCAATCTCCTGGACATGTAACTCCTGCATTTCTTGACAGTCAAGATGAGGTTGAAAAAGACAAGGAGCTAGAAGAACTTAAATGCAGAGCCTGAAAAATTCACTCGTAAATTAAAACTGATATTACAGTAGCAGTATGCATACAAACACGTGCTCAACAAAGCAAAATCATTGGTCTTCATATCCAGTATCTGTTTTAGTTGTTAACAATACTTATTTAATGTCTTATATCACATGTTAAAAATACAATTTTGTAGTTTTACAGTTTGTATAATTTGTGTTTTCGTTACATTAAAACATCCTTTGGTTTAAAACAATATTTTAATCCAACAGAGAAAAGGTAATACTGATTAGGAAGATGTAGGTAAAAATTTTCTTGATAAAAAAATAAACAACAAAAAAACATTTAAATAAGAAATGCCAATTATTCAAGAAGGGCTTCTAATTAAAAGTTATCCTAGTATTTATTCTGAGTCTCCATTGAAGAATTGCAACTCCTGCCCTTGTTGATTGCAGGATAATAAAAAGAACCGCGAAAAACTCTCTATATAGACCAGCCAGAAATTGCAGTGCCGATTTTCCGATAAATGTTGTTCAGTTAGATGTCAAGAAAAAAAAATATAATACTTTATAAGAGGTTCTGAGCTGTAATTGTTTAATTAGTAGACGTACATATTTTTTTAGATGCCACCAAAGTTTTAAATAAGGGGAAACAAAAATAAGGAGGGATAACAGAAGTTAGAACAGTATCCTTCTAGAAAAAGCAAAAATCTCCTACAGAATCCTTAAAAAGAACTGCAAGGCCAATATACGACAGAAGACGATCATTTTACCTCCCTCCTACCTTTTGCTTGGTAGTTCCCATCCCTATGAAAAATCCATATATATAGTGGTGTCAATTCATAAAAATATAGAGAGGAAAGGGGCATTTTTAAAGTCTATGACTACTACTAACAATTCTCTGCAGCACCAAGCCATCTGAGGTCATCACAGCTAGGTACGCTCTTCCTCCACTTTCAGTCTATTCAAAGCATCTCTCTTTGCACCATCGCCAGAAGTTTTAATTTTTCTGAAGTATTTCCTTATAACCTTTTCCCGCCCCATCTGGGTACGACCTTCCCACAACTCCATTTTTTTTAAACAATAAAAAACTTTAACGTAAAGAGCGAGGCGTTTAGGAAGGGAAAGCCCCTTTCATATAAGGAATAATTTCTGTTCTTTTTAAGTTAAAATCGCTCCTTACTTTCAGTTAAAAAAAACTGTTTTTTTCATTTAATAGTGTAAGGAGCGAGGTATTGACTAGGGGGTGAATCCTCTAATATACGTATTAAAAATATATTAAATTAGAAGTTCGTTACGTAAGTTAATTCGTAACTTACGTATATTTGTTACTAATCAAAACGTTCGTAAATAAAATTAAGCAACTTTCGAGGAAGCCATTTAACCAAATAAAAGTAAAATTAATATATAAATTTCGTTTTAATTATTCATGTACGGTGAGCCAAAATCAAAACCTGGATTAATTTTAAAACGTTCAAAAATTAAATAAAAAAAAACAAGTTTTTTTTCACTGAAAGAAAAGAGCGACGTTAAAACTTAAAACGAAGAAATTATTCCGTATATGAAAGGGGCTGTCCCTTCGTCAACGCCTCGCTCTTTAAGCTGAAGTTAGACTCTTTCTCACAACTCTATTTTTAAAACAATAAAATACTTTAGCGTAAAGAGCGAGGAGTTAAGGAGGGGACAGCTTCTTTCACGTACTGAATAATTGTAACTGTAAATAAGGAACGACCCGGCTCAATAGTAACCAAAACTCTAAAAAACGGGATTTTGATACCAATAGATCCGTCAAAAGAATCAGATTTTAATGCTGATTTCAAACATATAAGTTTCATCAAGTTTCGTCTTACTCATAAAAAGTTACGCGCCTGAGAAAATTTTGCTGATTATTGAAAAAGGGGAAACCCCTTAAGAGTTACAGAACCTTACTGAAAATCACACTATCAAATTCAGCGTATCAGAGAATCCTTCTTTGGAGGTTTCAAGCTCCTATCTGCAAAAATGTGGAATTTTGTATTTTTTGCCAGAAGAAAGATTACGGATGCATGTTTATTGTTTTTTTTTTCCCAGGGGTGATCGTATCGACCCAGTTGTCCTAGAATATCGTGGGAGGGCTCATTGGAACGGAAATTAAAAGTTTTAGTACCCTTTCTAAGTGACCAAAAAAAATGAAGGGCACCTAGGCCCCCTCTCACGCTCATTTATTTCCCATGTCACCCGATCAAAATTTTTAGATAGGCATTTTGTTCACCATGGTCGAAAATGTGATAACTATGTCATTTAGGATGACTTAATCCCCCAATGCCCCCGGGGGAGGGCTGAAAGTTATGAACTTTACCCAATGTTAACATATACTATTGGTTATTGGAAAGTATACCAGACGTTTTCAGGGGGATTTTTTCTGGTAGTGGGGGGATGGGTAGGGGGTTATGTGGGAGGATCCTTACATGGAGGAAGTTTTGATTTGGGAAGGGTAATTCCTATGAAGTGGTTGCCGGATTTCCTAGCATTATTTAAAAAAAGATCAGAAATTAAATAAAAAAAAAAAGTTTTTCAACTGAAAGTAAGGAGCAACATCAAAACTTCAAACGAACAAAAAATATTACGTATATGATTGAGTTCCCCCTAGTCAATACCTCGCTCTTAAGCCAAAGATTTTTTAGTATTTTCATAAGAGCTATTGATTCTAATTAACGGCCTTTGTGATCAAGGGGTCATGTTTAAAGAATTGGAACAAAATTCAAACTTTAGCGTAAAGAGCAAAGTATTGAATGGGGGGAGAATCCCCTAATATACATATTAAAAATATATGAATATATAAATTTAGTACGTAAGTTAATTCATAAGTTACGTATATTTATTACTAATAAAAACGTTCGTAAATAAAATTAAACAACGTTCGAGAGCCATTTAACCAAATAAAAGTAAAATTAATATACAAATTTGGTGTTGATTATTCATGTACGGTGCGCCAAAATAAAAATCTGCATTGATTCTAAAACGTTCAAAACTTAATAAAAAAACAAGTTTTTTTAACTGAAAGTAAGGAGCGACGTTAAAACACAAAACGAACAGAAATCATTCCGTATATAAAACGGGCTTTCCCCTCCTCAACGCCTCGCTCTTTACGCTAAAGTTTGACTTTCCCACAACTCCATTTTCTTAAACAATAAAAAACTTTAGCGTAAAGAGCGAGGCGCTGAGGAGGGGAAAGCCCCTTTAATATACGGAATAATTTCTGTTCGTTTTAAGTTTTAACGTCGCTCCTTACTTTCAGTTAAAAAAACTTGTTTTTTTTTATTTAGTAGCGCAAAGAGCGAGGTATTGCCTAGGGGACGAATCCTCTAATATACGTATTAAAAATATATTAATATAGAATTTCGTCACGTATATTAATTCGTAAGTTACGTATATTTGTTACTAATAAAAACGTTTGTAAATAAAATTAAGCAACTATCGAGGAAGCTATTTAACCAAATTAAAGCAAAATTAATATGCAAATTTTGTTTTAATTATTCATGTACGGTGAGCCGAAATCAAAACCAGGATTAATTTTAAAACGTTCAAGAATAAAATTGAAAAAACAATTTTTTTTTAACTGAAAGTAAGGAGTAACATTAAACTTAAAACAAACAGAAATTATTCCGTATATGAAAGGGGCTGTCCCTTCGTCAACGCCCCGCTCTCTAAGCTAAAGTTAGACTCTTTCTCACAACTCTATTTTTAAAACAATAAAAAACTTTAGCGTAAAGAGCAAGGTGTTGAGGAAGGGACAGCCCCTTTCATATACTGAATAGTTGTAACTGTAAGTAAGGAACGACATTTTGATACCAATAGATTCGTCAAAAGAATCAGATTTTAATGCTGATTTCAAATATATAATTTTCGTCAAGTTTAATCCTACTCATCAAAAGTTACGAGCCTGAGAAAATTTGGCTGATTTTCAAAAAAAGGGGGGAACCCCCTAAGAGTTACAGAACACTAATGAAAATCACACCATCAGATTCAGCGTATCAGAAAACACTGATGTAGAGGTAGCGAGTCACTATCTGAAAAAATGTGGAATTTTGTTCTTTTTGCCAGAAGAAAGATCACTAATGCATGTTTATTTTATTTTTTTTTTTTCATGGGTGATCTTATCGACCCAGTTTGCCCAGAATATCGTGGGAGGGCTCATTGGAATGGAAAATAAAATTTCTAGTGCCCTTTTTAAGTGACCGAAAAATGGAGGGCACCTAGGCCCCCTCTCACGCTCATTTTTTTCCCAAAGTCACCCGATCAAAATTTTTAGATAACCATTTTCTTCAGCATGGTCGAAAATATGATAACTATGTCTTTTAGGATAACTTAATCCCCCAATGTTCCCGGGGGGAGGGCTGAAAGTTATGAACTTTACCCAATGTTAACATATAGAATTGGTTATTGGAAAGTATAAGTAAAAAAGAGGGTATAATTACTGATTACACATAATTTATGCATGTTTTTATGGTTTTTCTCACTGAGAATGAAAAAACAGAATTTTTCTCACTTTGATGTATTTTCATGGTTCATTGATTCTAATGGGGTCAATGACACCTCTTTCAAGGTCGATTTGTTGTTGTTCGTCTAGTTGTAATGACTCCAGTGAGGAAGATTGCACATGCGCATTAACGGAGGGGGGGAGAGATGTATTGATCTAGGACAAGAGGGGGAAGGGGATTTCTGAGAACTTGATTGCGTAATCGAGTTGGACAAGAGGGGAGAGGATTTCCGAGAAATTGATTACATAAAAGAAGGGGACAGAATTTCTGAGAAATTGATTTGCATAATCGAGGGGAATTATTGATCTACGAAAGGGGAATTAGAAATGACATCACTTGTTTCCTAGGAATTATACGGGATTCTAAAGAGATAGAAATTCTATTTTTAAGTATGGCTTCCTCTGATCTAACGTGACAGAGATAAATTAATATTCTATTTTTGAATATGGCTTCTCCGATCTTTAGGTCAGAGAGATAAATTTATATTCTATCGAAACCATAATAATGTAGCTAGGAACACCTTTGAGATGAAGAGATTAACGCGGGAAATGGTTTCCTAGGAGTTTCAATTGTAACAGCACAAGGATGCCAAAACAAAGGAACAAACATAAATTACTTTTAGGGGATTATTTGGGCGAAACCGCTTTACACATTTTAGAAGATGATTTGGGGTGAAACTCTGTGGTCGTTATAATACATAAATTCCATTTGAACAGTGTTGAGATGTCCCCTACCCCAACCCCAAAGGGCCCTACCCCCCGGGCCCCCAAAGGCCCACCCGGGGCCCTCCAAGCCCCCAAATGCCCCCCGGCCCCCCAAAGTGCCCCCGGGGCCCAACATTTTTTAAATACTTTTTGAATCAATTTGTTTGCATGTCTGGGTTGATGTTTCCAAGTTCAAGAGTTTGTCTTTGTTGGTTTGTAAATCTAAAGTGCCTGTCTTTCTCTGTTTGCATGTCTGAATCTATTTGTTTGCATGTCTGGGTTAGTGTATGGAAGTCCAAGAATTTGTCTTCGTTGGTTTGAATGCCTAAAGTGTCTGTCTTTCTCTGTTTGTGTGTCTGATTCTATTTGTTTGCATGTCTGGGTTGGTGTTTGCAAGTCCAAGAATTTTTCTTTGCTGGTTTGAATGTCTAAAGTGCCTGTCTTTCTCTGTTTGTGTGTTTGATTGTATTTGTTTGCATTCCTGGATTGGTGTTTGCAAGTCCAAGTATTTGTCTTTGTTGGTTTGAATGTCTAAAGTGTCTGTCTTTCTCTGTTTGTTTGTGGTTGATTCTATTTGTTTGCATTTCTGGGTTGGTGTTTGCAAGTCCAAGAATTTGTCTTTGTTGGTTTGAATGTCTAAAGTGTCTGTCTTTATCGGTTTGTATGTCTGAATCTATTTGTTTGCATGTCTGGGTTGGCGTTTGCAAGTTCAAGAACTTCTCTTTGTTGGTTTGAATGTCTAAAGTGCCTGTCTTACTCTGTTCGTGTGTCTGATTCTAGTTCTTTACATGTCTGGGTTGGTGTATGCAAGTCCAAGAATTGGTCTTTTTGGTTTGAATGTAAAAAGTGTCTGTCTTTCTCTGTTTGTGTGTCTGATTCTATTTGTTTGACTGTCTGGGTTGGTGTTTCCAAGTACAAGAATTTGTCTTTGTTGGTTTGAATGTATAATGTGACTGTCTTTCTCTGTTGGTATGTCTGAATCTATTTGTTTTCATGTCTGGGTTGGCGTCTGCAAGATTAAGAATTTTTGTTTGTTGGTTATAATGTCTAAATTGTCTGTTTTTCTCTGTTTTTGTGTCGGATTCTATTTGTTTGCTTGTCTGGGTTGGTTTTTGCATGTTTAAGAATTTTTCTTTGTTGGTTTGAATATCTAAAGTGTCTGTCTTTCTCTGTTTGTGTGTTTGATTCTATTTGTATGCATGTCTAGGTTAATGTTTGCAAGTCCAAGATTTTGTCTTTGTTGGTTTGAATGTTTAAAGTTAATGTCTTTCACTGTTTTTGTGTCCGATTATTTTTGTTTTCATGTGTGTGACGGTTTTTTCAAGTTAAAGTCTTTTTCATTGGCGTGTCGAATTTGTAAAGTTTGTGACTTTCTCTGTTTTGGTGTCTGATTTTATTTCTGTGCATTTGTGTGTTGTTTTTTGCAAGTCAAAGAATTTGTCTTTGATAGTTTGAAAGTCTAAAGTGTCTATCTGTCTCTGTTTTTGTGTTTGATTCTATTTGTTTGCAAGTCTGGGTTGGTGTTTGCAAGTCCAAGTATTTGTCTTTATTGCTTTGAATGTCTAAAGTGTCTGTCTTTCTTTGTTTTTGTGTCTGATTCTATTTCTTTGCATGTCTTGGTTGGAGTTTGCAAATCCAAGAATTTGTCTTTGTTGGTTTGACTGTCTAAAGTGTCTGTCTTTCTCTGTTTGTGTGTTTGATTCTATTTGTTTATATGTCTGGGTTGGTGTTTGCAAGTCAAACTAGTTGTCTTTGTTGGTTTGAATTTCTAGAGTATTTGTATTTCTCCGTTTGTATATCTGATTTTATTTGTTTAAATGTCTGAATTGGTATTTGCATGTCCAAGTATGTTACATTATCGTTTTGAGTGTCAAAACTGTCAATTTTTCCCTGTTTGTTTGTCTGATTTCATTTGTTTTTCTGACTTGGTTGATGTTTGCAAGTCCAACTGTTTGTCTTCGTTGGTTTAAATACCTAAAGTGTCTGTCTTTCTCTGTTTGTGTGTCTGATTCTATTTGTTTGCATCCCTGGGTTGATGTTTGCAAGTCAAAGAATTTGTCATTGTTGGTTTGAATGTCTAAAGTGTTAGTCTTTCTCTGTTTATGTGTTTGATTCTATTTTTTTGCATATCTGGGTTGGTGTTTGCAAGTCCAAGTATTTTTCTTTGTTGGTTTGAATTTTTAAAGTGTCTGTCTTTCTATGCTCGTGTGTCTGATTCTATTTTTTGGAATATTTGCACTGGTGTTTGCGAGTACAAGAACTTGTCATGCTTGGTTTGAATGTCTAAAGTGTCTGTCTTTCTCTGGTTTTGTGTTTGATTTTATTTGTTTGTATGTCTGAATTGATGTTTGCAATTCCAAGACTTTTTCTCGTATGGTTTGAATGTCCAAAGAATCTATCTCTATCGGGTTAAGTGTCTAATTTTATTTGTTTACTTTTCTGGGTTGTTGTTTGCAAGTCCAAGAATTTGTCTTCGTTAATTTGAATGTCTAAAGTGCCTTTCTTTATCTGTTTGTGTGTTTGATTTTTTTTGTTTGCATGTCTGGATTGGTGTTTGCAAGTCCAAATAATTGTATTTGTTTGTTTGAATGTCTAAATTTTCCGTCTTTCTTTGTTTGTGTGTCTGAGTCTATTTTTTTGCATGTCTGGGTTGGTGTTTGCAAGTTCAAGAATTTGTCTTTGTTGGTTTGAATGTCTAAAGGGTCCGTCTTTCTCTGTTTGTGTGTTTGATTCTATTTTTTGCATGTCTAGGTTGATGTTTGCAAGTCCAAGAATTTGTGTTTGTTGGTTTGAATGTCTAAAGTGTCTGTCTTTCTCTGTTTGTGTGTCTGATTCTATTTGTTTGCATGTCTGGGTTGATGTTTGCAAGTCCAAGAATTTGTCTTTGTTTGTTTGAAGTGTCTGTTTTTCCCTTTTGTTGTGTTTGTTTGTATTGGTTTGGATGCCTTGGTTGTTGTTAGCATGTCAAAGTATTGTTACTAATTTCTTTGATTGTATAACGCATCTGGCTTTATTTTTTTTAGTGTCTTGTTCTAGTTCTTCGAATGTCTGGGGTAGTGCTTGCAAGTAAAATTACTTGTGATTTTGGCCTTGAATATCTAAAGTGTCTGTCTTTCTCTGTTTGTGCCTTTGGTTCTATTTGTTTGCATGTCTGGGTTGGTGTTTGCAAGAATTTGTCTTTGTTGGTTTGAATGTCTAAAGTGTCTGTTATTCTCTGTTTGTATGTCTGATTCTAGTTGTTTACATGTCTGGATTGGTGTATGCAAGTCCAAGAAATTGTCTTTGTTGGTTGAAATATCCATAGTTTCCGTCATTCTTTTTTTTTTTTCCGGAGTCAATTTTTTTGCATTTTTGTGCTGGTGTTCGTAATTCCAAGAATTTGTGATTGTTGGTATGAATGTCTATAGCTCCTGTCACTTCAGGTTTGTGTGTCTGATTAAATTTTCTTGCATTTCTGTGTTGATTTTTGCAAGGCAAAGTGAATGTCTTTGTTGGTTTGAATGTCTAAAGTGTCAGTCTTTCTCTATTTGTGTGTTTGATTCTATTTGTTTGCATGTCTGGGTTGGTGTTTGCAAGTCCAAGTATTTGTATTTGTTGGTTTGAATGTATAATTTTAATTTGTTTATCTGTTTGTGTGTCTGATTATATTTTTTTGCATGTCAGGGTTTGTGTTTGCCAGTACAAGTCTTTGTCTTTGTTGGTTTGAATGTCTAATGTGTCTGTCTTTATCTGTTTGTGTGTCTGATTCTATTCTTTTGCATGTTTTGTTTTATATTCTCTAATTCAAGTATTTGTCTTTTCTTATTAGATTGTTCAAAGTGTCTGTCTTTCTATATTTTTGGATCCGATTTTCTTTCATTTACTGTTAGGGCTGAGGTTTTTACTTTCGAGTATTAGGCTGTTTTTGCGTGAATATCTAAAGTGACTGTCTTTCTCGGTTTGTATGTCTGAATCTATTTGTTTGCATGTCTGGGTTGGGATTTGCAAGTTCAAGAATTTGTCTTTGTTTGTTTTAATGTCTAAAGTGTTTGTCTTTTTCTGTTTGTGTGTTTGATTCTATTTGTTTGTATGTCTAGGTTAATATTTGCAAGTCCAAGATTTTGTCTTTGTTGGTTTGAATATCTAAAGTGTCTGTTTTTCTCTGTTTTTGTGTCTGATTGTATTTGTTTGCATGTCTGGGTTGGTGTTTGCAAGTCCAAGAATTTGTCTTTGTTGGTTTGAATGTCTAAAGTGTCTGTCTTTCTCTGTTTGTGTGTCTGATTCTATTTCTTTGCATGCCTGGGTTGGCGTTTGCAAGTCGAAGAATTTTTCTTTGTTGGTTTGAATGTCTAAAGTGTCTGTCTTTTTCTGTTTGTGTGTCTGATTCTATTTGTTTGCATGTCTTGGTTGGTGTTTACAAGTCCAAGTATTTGTCTTTGCTGGTTTGATTGTCCAAAGTGTCTGTTTTTTTCTGTTTGTGTGTCTGATTCTATTTTTTTGCATGTCAGGGCAGGTGTTTGTAAATCCGAGAATTTGGCTGTGTTGGCTTGAATGTTTAAACTGACTGTCTTTACCTGTTCGTATGTCTGATTCTATTTGTTAGAATGTCTGGGTTGGGGTTTGCAAGTTCAAGAATTTCTCTTTGTTTGTTTTAATATCTAAAGTGTCTGTCTTTTTCTGTTTGTGTGTTTGATTCTATTTGTTTGCATGTCTAGGTTGATTTTTGCAAGTCCAAGATTTTGTCTTTGTTGGTTTGAATGTCAAAAGTTTCTGTTTTTCTCTGTTTTTGTGTCTGATTGTATTTGTTTGCATGTCTTTGTTGATGTTTGCAACTCCAAGAATTTGTCTCTGTCGGTTTGAATGTCTAAAGTGTCTGTCTTTCTCTGTTTGAGTGTCTGATTCTATTTCTTTGCATGTCTTGGTTGGTGTTTGCAAGTCCAAGAATTTGTCTCTGTTGGTTTGACTATCTAAAGTGTCTGTCTTTCTCGGTTTGTGGGTCTAATTCTATTTTTTTACATGTCAGGTTCGGTGTTTGCAAATCCAACTAGTTGTCTTTTCCGGTTTGAATGTCTAAAGTGTCTGTTTACCTGTCTATGTATCCGATTCCATTTCTGTATCTTTCTGAGTTAGTGTTTGCAAGTCCAACTATTTTTATTCGTTTGTTTAAATACCCAAAGTGCCTGTCTTTATCTCTTTTTGTGTATGATTCTATTTGTTTGTATCTCTGGGTTGTTGTTTGCAAGTCAAAGAATATGTCATTGTTGGTTTGAATGTCTAAAGTGTCAGTCTTTCTCTGTTTGTGTATTTGATTCTATTTGTTTGCATATTGTACTGGTGTTTACAAGTCTAACAATTTGTCTTCGATGGTTTGAATGAGTAAAATGTCTGTATCTCAGTGTTTGTGTGACTGATTCTATTTGTTTGCATATCTGGACTGACGCTTACAACTAAGAGTATTTGTTTTTGATCGTTTTAATGAATAGGGATTCTGTCTTTATCTGTTTTTGCGTTTGATTTTATTTGTTTTCATGTCTGAGTTGGAGTTTGCAAGTTCGAGTATTTGTCTGTGTTGCTTTGAATGGCAAAAGTGTCTGTCTTGATCTGTTTGTGTGTCTGATTCTATTTGTTTACATGCCTGGGTTGGTGTATGAAAGTCCAAGAATTTGTCTCTGTTGGTTTGAATGTCTAAAGTGCCTGTCTTTCTCTGTTTGTGTGTTTGATTCTATTTGTTTGGATGTCTGGATTGGTGTTTTTAAGTCCAAAAATTTGTCTTTGTTGGTTTGAATGTCTAAAGTTTCCGTCTTTCTTTGTTTGTGTGTCTGATTCTATTTTTTTGCATGTCTGGGTTGGTGTTTGCAAGTTCAAGAATTTGTCTTTGTTTGTTTGAATATCTAAAGTTTCTGTTTTTCTCTGTTTGTGAGTATGGTTCTAGTTGTTTGCATGTCTTGGTTGATGTTTTCAAGGCCAAGTATTTGTCTCTGTTTGTTTGAATGTCTAAAGTTTCTGTCCTTAAATTTTTGTATGTGTGATTCAATTTGGTGGCATTTTTAGGTTGGTTTTTGCAAGCCCAAAAATTTGTCTTTGTTTGTGTGAATGTCTAAAGTGTCTGTCTTTCTCTGTTTGTGTGTCTGATTCTATTTGTTTGCATGTCTGGGTTGGTGTTTGCAAGTCCAAGTATTTGTCTTTGTTGGTTTGAATGTCTAAAGTGTCTGTCTTTCTCTGTTTGTGTGTCTGATTCTATTTGTTTGCATGTCTGGGTTGGTGTTTGCAAGTCCAAGAATTTTTCTTTGTTGGTTTGAATATCTAAAGTGTCTGTCTTTATCTGTTTGTGTGTTTGATTCTATTTGTTTGCATGTCTAGGTTGTTGTTTGCAAGTCCAAGAATTTGTCTTTTTTTTTTTGAATGTCTAAAGTGTAAGTCTTTCTCTGTTTGTGTGTTTGATTCTATTTGTTTGCATGTCTCGGTTGGTGTTTGAAAGTCCAAGTATTTGTCTTTGTTGGTTTGAATGTATAAATTGTCTGTCTTTATATGTTTGTGTGTATGATTATATTTGTTTGAATTTCTGGGGTTGTGTTTGAAAGTACAAAAATTTGTCTATGGTGGTATGAATTTATAAAGTTTCTGTCCTTCTCTGTTTGTGTGTAAAATTCTAATCTTTTTCAAGTCTGGGTTGGTGTTTGCATGCCTGGGGAGGTGTTTGAAAGTTTAAGTATCTGTCTGTTGGTTTGAATGTCAAAAATGTCTGTGTTTTTCTGTTTTTGGGTCTGATTCTAATTGTTTGCATGTCTGGGCTGGTGTTTGCAAGTTCAAGAATTTGTCTTTGTTGGCTTGAATGTCTGAACTGCCTGTCTTTCTTGGTTTGTATGTCTGAAGATAATTGTTTGCACGTATGTGTTGGCGTTTGCAAGTTAAAGAATTTGTCTATATGTGATTTAATGTCTATACTTTCTGTCTTTCTCTGTTTGTGTTTCTGATTCTAGCTGTTTACATGTCTGGGTTGGTGTATGCAAGTCCAAGAATTTGTCTTTGTTGGTTTGAATGTAAAAAGTGTCTGTCTTTCTCTGTTTGTGTGTCTGATTCTATTTATTTGCATGTCTGGGTTGGTGTTTGCAAGTTCAAGAATTTGTCTTTGTTGGTTTGAATGTCTAAAGTGCCTGTCTTTTTTTGTTTGTATGTCTGAATCTATTTGTTTGCATGTTTGGGTTGGCGTCTGCAAGATCAAGAATTTTTCTTTATTGGTTATAATGTCTAAATTGCCTATCTTTCTCTGTTTTTGTTTTGGATTCTATTTGTTTGCTTGTCTGGTTTGGTGTTTGCATGTCCAAGAATTTGTCTTTGTTGGTTTGAATGTCTAAAGTTTCCGTATTTTTCTGTTTTTGATTTTGGTTCTAGTTGTTTGCGTGTATAGGTTGATGTTTGCAAGTTCAAGAATTTGTATTTGTTGGTTTGAATGTCTAAAGTGTCTGTCTTTCTCTGTTTGTGTGTTTGATTCTATTTGTTTGCATGTCTAGGTTGATGTTTGCAAGTCCAAGAAATTGTCTTTGTTGGTTTGAATGTCAAAAGTTTCTGTCTTTCTCTGTTTGTGTGTCTGATTCTACTTCTTTGCATGTCTGGGTTGGAGTTTGCAAGTCAAAGAATTTTTCATTTGTGGTTTGAATGTCTAAAGTCTCTGTCTGTATGTGTTTGTGTGTCTGATTTAATTTCTTTTCATGTATGGGTTTTAGTTTGCAAGCTAAAGAATTTGTCATTTTTGGTTTGAATGTCTAAAGTGTCTGTCTTTCTCTGTTTGTGTGTCTGATTCTATTTCTTTGCATGTCTGGGTTGGTGTTTGCAAGTCCAAGTATTTGTCTTTATTGCTTTGAATGTCTAAAGTGAGTGTCTTTCTTTTTTTAGTGTCTGATTCTAGTTCTTTGCATGTCTGGATTGGTGTATGCAAGTCCAAGAATTTGTTTCTGTTGGTTTGAATATCTAAAGTTTCTGTCTTTCTCTGTTTTTGCGTCTGATTCTATTTGTTTGCATGTATTAGTTGTTGTTTTCAAGTCAAAGAGTTTTCCTTTTTTGGTTTGACTGTCTATAGTGTCTGTGTTTCTCTGTTTGTGTGTCAGATTCTATTTGTTTGCATGTCTGGGTTGGTGTTTGCAAGTCCAAGAATTTGTCTTTGTTGGTTTAAATGTCTAAAGTGTCGGTCTTTATCTGTTTTTTAGTCTGATTCTATTTCTTTGCATGTCTGGGTTAGTGTTTGCAAGTCAAAGTATTTTTCCTATTTGGTTTGAATGTATAAAGTATTTGTCTTTCTCTGTTTGTATGTCTCATTCAAGTTGTTTGCATATGTGGGTTAGTGTTTACAATTCCAAGAATTTTTGTGTGTTGGTTTGAATGTCTAAAGTGTCTGAATTTCTCTGTTTGTGTGTTTGATTCTATTTTTTTACATGTCTGGGTTGGTGTTTGCAAGTCCAAGCATTTGTCTTTGTTGGTTTGAATGTCTAAAGTCTCTGTCTTTCTCTGTTTGTGTGTCTGATTCTATTTGTTTGCATGTCTTGGTAGGTGTTTGCAAGTCCAAGTATTTGTCTTTGTTGGTTTGATTGTCCAAAGTGTCTGTCTTTCTCTGTTTGTCTGTCTGATTCTAATTGTTTGCATGTCTGGGTTGGTGTTTGCAAGTTCAAGAATTTGTCTTTTTGGTTTGAATGTCTAAAGTGCCTGTCTTTCTCGGTTTGTATGTCTGAATCTATTTGTTAGAATGTCTGGGTTGGCGTTTGCAAGTTCAAGAATTTGTCTTTGTTGGATTGAATGTCTAAAGTCTCTGTCTTACTCTGTTTGTATTTCTGATTGTATTTCTTTCCATGTCTGGGTTGGTGTAAGCAAGTCCAAAAATTTGTCTTTTTTGGTTTGAATATCCAAAGTTTCTGTCTTTCTCTGTTTTTGCGTTGTATTCTATTTGTTTGACTGTATGGGTTGGTGTTTACATTTTCAAAAATTTGTCTTTGTTGGTTTGAATGTCTAAAGTGCCTGTCTTTCTCGGTTTGTATGTCTGAATTTATTTGTTTGCATTTCTGGGTTGGTGTTTGCAAGTTCAAGAACTTGTCTTTGTTGGTTTGAATGTCTAAAGTCTCTGTCTTTCTCTGTTTGTTTTTCTGATTGTAGTTCTTTACATGTCTGGGTTGGTGTATGCAAGACCAAGAATTTGTCTTTGTTGGTTTGAATGTCAAAAGTGTCTGTCTTTCTCTGTTTGGGTGTTTGTTTCAATTTTTATGTAAGCCTGTGTGAATGTTTTAAATCTCAAACATTTGTTAATATCGGTTTGAATATCTATCTCTTAAGTGACTTTTTGTTTTGGTGTTTGATTCCATTCTCTTGCAAGACTTAGTTGGTGCTTGAATCTCCAGCTGTTTATCTTTGTTGGTTTGAATTTATTTAGGGTCTGTCTTTCTCTGTTTGTGTGTTTGATTCTATTTTTTTGCATGTCTTGTTCGGTGTTTCCAAGTCCAAGTATTTTTCTTTGTTGGTTTGAATTTCTAAAGGATTTGTCTGCCTCTGTTTATATTTCTGATTCTAGTTGTTTAAATTTTCTGAGTTGGTGATTACATGGCCAAGAATTTTACTTTGTTGGTTTGAATGTCTAAAGTGTCTGTCTTTCTCTGTTTATGTGTCTGATTCTATTTCTGTGCATGTCTGGGTTAGTGTTTGCAAGTCCAACTATTTGTATTCGTTGGTTTGAATACCTAAAGTGTCCGTGAGTCTCTGCTTGTATGTGTGATTCTAATAGTGTACATGTCTAGTATTGTGTTTTCAATACCAAATATTTTACTTCAGTTACTGGAATATCAATATTGTACGGGTTTCTATTCTTGCGCGGCTGAATCTAATTGTATGAATGTCCGGGTTGGTGTTTGCAAGTTCAAGTATTGGTCTTTGTTGGTTTGAATGTCTAAACTGACTGTCTTTCTTTGTTTTTATGTCTGAATCTATTTGTTTGCATGTCCGGGTTGGCGTTTGCAAGTTAAAGAATCTGTCTTTGTTTGATTTAATGTCTAAAGTGTCTGTCTCTCTGTTTGTCTTTCTGATTTTAGTTGTTTACATGTCTGGGTTGGTGTATGCAAGTCCAAGAATTTGTCTTTGTTGGTTGGAATGTCCAAAGTGTCTGTCTGTCTCTGTTTGTGTGTCTGATTCTATTTTTTTGCATGTCTGGGTTGGTGTTTGCAAATTCAAGAATTTGTCTTTGTTGGTTTGAATGTCTAAAGTGCCTGTCTTTCCCGGTTTGTATGTCTGAATCTATTTGTTTGCATGTTTGGGTTGGCGTTTGCAAGTTCAAGAATTCGTCTTTGTTGGTTTGAATGTCTAAAGTACCTGTTTTTTTCTGTTTGTGTGTTTGATTCTATTTGTTTGGTTGTCTTGTTTTGTGTTTGCATGTTTAAGAATTTGTCTTTGCTGGTGTTAATATCTTAAGTTTCCGTATTTCTCTGTTTGTGTGTTTGATTCTATTTGTTTGAATTTCTAGGTTGATTTTTGCAAGTCCAAGAAATTGTCTTTGTTGGTTTGAATGTCAAAAGTTTCTGTCTTTCTCTGTTTGTGTGTCTGATTCTACTTCTTTGCATGTCTGGGTTGGTGTTTGCAAGTCCAAGAATTTGTCTTTGTTGGTTTGAATGTCTAAAGTGTCAGTCTTTACCCGTTTTTATCTCTGATTCTAGTTCTTTACATGTCTGGGGTGGTGTTTGCAAGTACAACAATTTATCTTTGTTGTTTTGAATGTCTAAAGTGTCTGTATTTCTCCGTCTGTGTGTCCGATTTCATTTGTTTGCATGTCTGGGTTGGTGTTTGCAAATCCAAGTATTTGTCTTCGTTGGTTTGAATTAATAAAGTGTCTGTATTTCTCTGTTTGTGTGTATGATTCTATTTTTTGGTATGTCTTGTTTGATGTATGAAAGTCCAAGAATTTGTCTTTGTTTGTTTGAATGTCTAAAGTGTAAGTATTTCTATGTTTGTGTGTTTGATTCTATTTATTTAAAGGTCTGTTTTAGTGTTTGCATTCAAAAGAATCAGTCTTACTTGGTATGAATGTCTAAATCGTCTGTCTTTCTATGTTTTTTGGTCTGATTATATTTGTATTAATTTCTGGGTTAGTGTTTTCAATTCAAAATCTTTTTCTGTGGTGGTTTGAATGTCTAATGCGACTTTCCTTTTCTGTTTGTGTGTAAGATTCTCTTCTTTCGCAAGTCTTGGTTGGTGTTCGCAAGTCCAAGCATTTCTCTTTGTTGGTTTGATTGTCCAAAATGTCTGTCTTTTTCTGTTTTTGGGTCTGATTTTCTTTGTTTGCATGTCAGGGCATGAGTTTGCAATTTCGACTTTATGGCTGTTTTGTTTTGAATGTCTAAACTGCCTGTCTTTCTCTGTTTGTGTGTCTGATTATATTTTTTTGCATGTCTGGGGTGGTGTTTGCAAGTACAATAATTAGTTTTTAGTGGTTTGAATGTCAAATGCGTCCGTCATTCTTTCTTTGTTCGTTTTATTCCATTTGTTTGCATATTTGTGATGCTTTTTGCATGTTCAAGAATTTGTCTTTCTTGGTTCGAATATCTATAGTGGCTATCTCTCTGTTTGGGTGCCTGATTATATTTGTTTGCATGTCGGTGTTGATGTTTGCAGGCCCAAAAATTTTTCATTATTGGTTTGAATGTCTGAATCGTATGAGTTTCATTATTTGTACGTTTGATTCTATTTGTTTTCATTTTTGACTTTGTGTATGAATGACCAATAATTTGTAGTTGTTGGTTTGAATTTCTAAAGTGCCTGTCTTTCTCTGTTTTTGTGTCTGATTCAATTTTTTTCGTTGTCTGGATTGATATTTGCAAGTCCAAGTATTTGTCTCTTCTTTTGTAATATCTATAGGTTCCGTCTTTATCTGTTTGTGTGTCTGATTCAATATGCTTTCATGTCTGGGCTGGTTTTTGCAAGGCAAAGAATATGCTTGTGTTTGTATTAATGTATAAAGTGTCTGACTTTCCCTTTTGTTTTGTCTGATTCAATTGGTTTTCATGTATTGTTTGATGTTTTCATGTAAAAGTATTATACTGTATTGTTTTGAATGTCTAAAGTGTCTGTCTTTATTTGTTTTTGTGTCTGATTCTATTTTCTTTGAATGTCTGGGTTAGTGCTTGCAAGTAAAATAATTTTTCTTTGTTGACTTGAATTTCTAAATTATCTGTATTTATCCGTTTGTTTGTTTGATTATATTTGTTTGAATATCTGTGTTTGTGTTTGCAAGTTCAAGAATTTGTCTTTGTTGGTTTGAATATCAAGAGTGTCTGTTTTTCTCTGTTTTTATGTCTGATTCTAGTTGTTTACATGTCAGGTTCGGTGTCTGGAAGTCAAAGAATTTTTCTTTGTTGGTTTAAATGTCAAAAGTCTCAGTCTGTCTTTATTTTTGTGTCGGTGTCTATTTTTTGCATCTCTGTTTTTGTGTTTGCATGTCCAAGTTTTTGTCTTTGTTGTTTTGAATATCTAAATCGCCCGTCATTTAATGTTTTTGTTTTTGATTCTAGTTTTTTTCATGTGTAAGTTGCTTTTTGCAAGGCAAAGCAAATTTCGCTGGTTGTTTAAACGTCTAAAGTTCCTGTGTTTCTGTTTTTGTATCTCAGATTCTATTTGTTTGCTTGTATGGGTTTGAGTTTGCAAGCTAAAGAATTTGTCTTTGGTGGTTTGAATGTCCAAAGTGTATTTCTTTATGTGTTTATGTGTCTGATTCTATTTCTGTGCATGTATGCGTTTTAGTTTGAAAGTTTAAGAATTTATGATTTATAGTTTGAAAGTCCAAAGTGTCGATCTTTCTCTGTTTGATTTTCTGATTCTATTTGTATACATTTTTGGGATGATGTATGCAAGTCCAAGTATTTGTCTTTGTTGGTTTGAATGTCTAAAGTGTCTGTCTTTATCTGTTTGTGTGTCTGAATCTGTTTTGTGGCATGTCTGGTCTGATGCTTACAATCCCAAGTATTTGTCTCTTTTAGTTTTAATGTTTAGAGTGTCTTTGTTTCTCTGCTTGAGTGTTTTAATCCGTTTATTGTCATCTCTGGGCTGGTGTCTGCATGTCAAACAATGTGTCTTTCTTGGTTTAAATGTCTAAGCTTCCGTTCCGTCTGTTTTGGAGTTCCTGTTTACATTTGTTTGAAGTTCTGATTTGGTTGTTAGCTTACACAAGACTTTGTCTGTATCGGTATGTGTTTCACAAGATTCTGTTCGGTTCGGTCGGTGTTTCATATTCTGATTTAAGACCTGCCTTGGTTTGTTTTTGTAAGTATAGGAATATGGTTTTGTCGATTTTAAAGCCCAATGTGTCTTTCTTTTTTTGTTCTGGTGTTAGTATCTTTTGTTTGACAAGCCTGGATTGATGTTCCCATGTCCAAGTATTCTTCTGTGTTGTTTTTAATGTATAAAGTGTCTGTCTTTCTCTGTTTGTGTGTCTGATTCTATTTGTTTGCATGTCTGGGTTGGTGTTTGCAAGTCCAAGAATTTGTTTTTAATGGTTTGAATGTCTAAAGTGTCCGTCCTTATTTCTTTGTGTGTTTGATTCTATTTGTTTGCATGTCTGGTTTGGTGTATGCATGTTCAAGAATTTGTCTCTGTTAGATAGAATGTCTAAAGTATCTGTCTCTATCGGTTTAAATTGCTATTTATAGTTTCTGACATGTCTGGACGGGTTTTTTTAATCCAAAGTCCTTTTCTTTGTTGGTTTGAATATATAAATTTTATGAGATTCTCTATTTGTGTTTGAATTTCTTTGCTTTCTAGTCTTTGCTTTTATTTAATTGACAATTTAATTATCATTGGGGGTATGAGTGTCTAAAGTACCCAACTTTTATTGTTTGTGTGTTTTGTTCTATTTTTTTCCATGTTTGGTTTAGCGTTTGCAAGTTCAATAGTTTGTCTTTGTTGGTTATAATATCTAAATTGCCTATTTCTCACTGTTTTTTTGTCTGATTCAAGTTGTTTTCATGTGTAAGTTGATGTTTGCAAGTCAAGTCATATCGTTGGTTGTTTAAACGCATAAAGTGCCTGTCTTTACCTTTTTGTGTCTCTGTTTCTATTGGTTTGGATGCCTTGGTTTGTGTTTGCATGTCAAATTATTAGAATTTATTGTTTTGAATGTCTATAGCATTTGTCTTTATTTTTTTTTGTGTCTGATTCTATTTCTTTGGATTTCTGGGTTATTTTTTGCAAGTCCAAGTATTCGTCAATATTAGTTTAAAAGTCTAAAGCGTCTGTTTTTCTTTCTTTGTTTGTATCATTCTATTATTATACAAGTCTATGCTTGTGTTTTCAAGAACTTGTCTTTGTTGGTATGAATATCAAGAGTGTCTGTCTTTCTCTGTTTGTGTGTCTGACTCTATTTGTTTACACGTCAGGATTGGTGTCTTGAAGTCCATGAATTTTTCATTGTTGGTTTGAATATCTAAAGTCTCAGTCTTTCTCTATTTTTGTGTCTGAGTCTATATTTTTGCATTTCTGGGCTTGCGTTTGCAAATTCAAGAATTTGTATTTGTTGGTTTTAATGTCTAAAGTGTTCGTCATTTTCTGTTTGTGTTATTGAGTTTATTTGTTTTTGTGTCTAGACTGGTGTTTTAAAGTAAAAGTATCTGTCTGTTGTTATTTGAATGTCTAAAGTGACCTTGTTTCTCTGTTTTTTTGTCTTATTCTATTTCTTTGCATTCCTGGGTTTGCGTTTTCAATTCTAACTTTCTTTCATTTATTGGTAGAAGGTCAAAATTGTATATCCTTCTCTGTTCTTATGTTTGATTCTATTTCTTTGCATGCCTAGGTTGGTATTTGCAAGTCCAAGTATTTGTCTTTGATGGTTTGAATGTCTAAAGCATTTGTCTCTTTCTGTTTGTATTTCTGGTTCTATTTGTTTACATATCTGGGTTGGTGTTTGCAAGTCCAACAATTTTTCTTTGTTGGTTTGAATGTCTAAAGTGTCTGTCTTTCTCTGTTTGTGTGTCTGATTCCATTTGTTTGCCTGTCTGGGTTGGTGTTTGCAAGTCCAACTATTTGTATTCGTTGGTTTGAATATCTAAAGTGTCTGTCTTTCTCTGTTTGTGTGTTTGATTCTATTTGTTTGCATGTCTGGGTTGATGTTTGCAAGTTCAAGAATTTGACTTTGTTGTTTTGATTGTATAAAGTGACTGTCCTTCTCTGTTTGTGTGTCTGAATCTATTTGTTTACTTGTTTGGGTTTGTGTTTACAAGTCCAAGAATTTATCTTTGTTGGTTTGAATGTCTAAAGTGTCTGTTTTTTTCTGTGTGTGTATTTGATTCTATTTATGTGTGACTTGGAGTTTGCAAGCCTACGAATTTGTATTTATTGTCTTGATTGTCAAAAATTTACGTCTTTCTCAGTTTGTGGGTCTGATTCTATTTGTTTGAATGTCTGGGCTGATGTTTGCAAGTTCAAGAATTTGTCTTTGGTTTTGTGAATGTCAAAAGTGTGTATCTGTTTCTGTTGGTATTTTTGATTGTAGTTCTTTAGGTACCTTGGTTTGTGTTTGAATGTAAAGGTATTTGAATTTCGTGTTTGGAAGGTATAAAGCGTCTGTCTTTATTTTTTTGAGTGTTCTATTCTATTTCTTTGAATTTGTATGTTGGTGTTTGAAAGTTAAAGTATTTTTCTTTGTTGCTTTGAATTTCTAAGGTACCTGTATTTTTCCGTTTGTATATCTGATTTTAGTTGTTTACTTTTCTGGGTTAGGGTTTGCAAGGCCAAGAACTTTTTTTTGCTGCTTTGTATGTCTAAGGTGTCTATTTCCCTGTTTGTGTGTTTGATTCTATTTGTTTGCATGTCTGGGTTGGTGTTTGCACGTCCAACTATTTGTCTTCGTTGGTTTGAATATCTAAAGTGTCTGTCTTTCTCTGTTTGTGTGTATGATTCTATTTGTTTGCATTTCTGGGTTGATGTTTGCAAGTTCAACAATTTGTCTTTGTTGGTTTGAACGTCCTTAGTTTAGGTTTTTTTTGGTTTGTGCGTCTTATTCGATTTTTGTGCATGCCTTGGTTGATGTTCGCAAATTCAAGCATTTCTCTTTGCTTATTTGATAGTCAAAAATTTCTGTCTTTTTCGGTTTTTGGATCTGATTTTCTTTGTTTGAATTTCAGGGCAGGTGTTAGAAAGTTCGAGAACTGGGCTATGTTGGCTTGAATATATAAACTGACTGTCTTTCTTGGATCTTTTATCTGATGATATTTGTTTGCACGTCTGTGTTGAAGTTTGGAAGTTCAAGAATCTGTCTATGTTTGATTGAATGTCTATAGTCTCTGTCTTTTTCTTTTTGTATTCCTGATTCTACTTATTTACATGTCTGGGTTGGTGTTTGCAAGTTCAAGAATTTGTCTTTGTTGGTTTGAATGTCTTAAGGTTCTGTCTTTCTTTGTGTCGGTGTCTGATTCTATTTGTTTCCATGTCTAGGTTGGTGTTTGCAAGTCCAAAAAAGTGTCTTTGTTGTTTTGACTGTCTATAGTGTCTTTCTTTATCTGTGTGTGTGTTTGATTCAATTTGTTTGCTTATATGGGTTGGTATTTGCAAGTCAAATAATTTGTAATTGGTGGTTTGAATATCTAAAGTGTCTGTCTTTCTCTGTTTGTGTGTCTGATTCTATTTCTTTGCATGTCTGGGTTGGTGTTTGCAAGTCCAAGTATTTGTCTTTATTGTTTTGAATGTCTAAAGCGTCTGTCTTTCTCTGTTTATGTGTCTGATTCTATTTCTTTGCATGTCTGGGTTAGTGTTTGCAAGTCCAAGAATTTGTCTTCGGTGCTTTAAATGTTTAGAGTGTCTGTCTTTCTCTGTTTGTATGTCTGATTCTAGTTATTTACATTTCTGGGTTGGGGTTTGCAAGTCCAAGAATTTGTCTTTGCTGGTTTGAATGTCTAAAGTGTCTCTTTCCCTGTTTGTGTGTCTGATTCTATTTGTGTGCATGTCTGGGTTGGTGTTTGCAAGTCCAACTATTTTTATTCGTTGGTTTGAATTACTAAAGTGTCTGTTTTTCTCTGTTTGTGTGTCTGATTCTATTTGTTTGCATGTCTGGGTTGGTGTTTGCAAGTCCAACAATTTTAATTCGTTGGTTTGAATGTTTAAAGTGCCTGTCTTTCTCTGTTTGTGCGTCTGATTCTATTTGTGTGCATGTCTGGGTTTGTGTTTGCAAGTCCAAGAACTTGTCTTTGTTGGTTTGAATGTCTAAAGTTTCTGTCTTTCTCTGTTTGTGTGTCTGATTCTATTTGTTTACATGTCTGGGTTGGTGTTTGCAAGTCCAAGTATTTGTCTTTGTTGGTTTGAATGTCTAAAGTGCCTGTCTTTCTCGGTTTGTGAGTCTGATTCTATTTGTTTGCATGTCTGGGTTGATGTTTGCAAGTTCAAGAATTTGTCTTTGTTGGTTTGAATATCTAAAGTGTCTGCCTTTCTCTGTTTGTATGCCTGATTCTACTTGTTTACATGTATGGGTTGTTGTATGCAAGTCCAATAATTTTTCTTTGTTGGTTTGAATGTCCAAAGTGTCTGATGTCTGGATTGGTGTTTGCAAGTCCAAAAATTTGTCTTTGTTGGTTTGAATGTTTAAGTTTCCGTCTTTCTTTGTTTGTGTGTCTGAGTCAATTTTTTGTATTTCTGGGTTGGCGTTTGCAAGTTCAAGAATTTGTCTTTGTTGGTTTGAATGTCTAAAGTGTCTGTCTTTCTCTGTTTGTGTTTTTGATTCTATTTGTTTGCATGTCTAGGTTGATGTTTGCAAGTCCAAGTATTTGTCTTTGGTGGTTTACTGTCTAAAGTTTCTGTTTTTATCTGTTTGTGTGTTTGATTCTATTTGTTTGAATGTCTGGGTTGATGTTTTCAATGCAAAGAATTTTTCTTTGTTGGTTTGAATTTCTAAAGTGTCTGTCTTTCTCTGTTTGTTTGTCTGATTCTATTTCTTTGCATGTCTGGGTTGGTGTTTGCAAGTCCAAGTATTTGTCTTTGTTGCTTTGACTGTCTAATGTTCCTGGGTTTATCTGTTCGTGGGTCGGCGTCTCTTTATAGGCATTTCAGGGTGTATGCGTGCAAGTAAAAGAATTTGTCATTGTTGGCTTGAATTTCTAAATGTTATAACTTTCTATGTTTGTTCGGCTTTTTATAATTTGTCTGCATGTCTGGGTTGGTGTTTGCAAGAACTTGTCTTTGTTGGTTTGAATATCTAAAGTGTCTGTCTTTCTCTGTTTGTATGTCTGATTCTAGTTGTTTACATGTCTGGATTGGTGTGTGCAAGTCCAAGAACTTGTCTTTGTTGGTTTGAATGTCTAAAGTTTCCGTCTTTCTCTATTTGTGTGTCTGATTCTATTTTTTTGCATCTCTGTGTTGGTATTTGCATTTCTGGGTTGGTGTTTGCAAATTCCAGAATTTGTATTTATTGTTTTGAATGTCTAAATTGTCTGTCTTTGTCTGTTTGTGTGTTTGATTCTATTTGTTTGCATGTCTAGATTGATGTTTGCAAGTCCAAGAATTTGTCTTTGTTGGTTTGAATGTCTAAAGTGTCTTTCTTTCTCTGTTTGTGTGTCTGATTCTATTTGTTTGCTTGTCTGGGTTGGTGTGTTTGCAAGTCAAAGAATTTGTCTTTAGTGGTTTGAAGTTCAAAAGTGTCTGTCTTTCTCAGTTTGTGTGTTTGATTGTAGTTGTTTAGATATCTGGGTTGGTGTTGGCAAGTCCAAGTATTTGTATTTAGTGTTTTGAAGGTCTAAAGTGTCTGGCTTTATCTGTTTTAGTGTTTTATTCTATTTGTTTTCATGTGTGGGTTAGTTTTTGCAAGTCCAAGAATTTGTCTTTGATGGTTTGAATGTCTAAAGTGTCTGTCTTTCTCTGTTTGTGTGTTTGATTCTATTTGTTTGAATGTCTGGGTTAGTCTTTGCAAGTCCTATAATTTTTCTTTGTTGGTTTGAATTTTTAAAGGGTATGTCTGTCTCTGTTCATGTGTCTGATTTTAGTTGTTTACTTTTCTGGGTTAGTGTTTGCAAGTCCAAGAATTTGTCTTTGTTGGTTTGAGTGTCTAAAGTGTCTATCTTTCTCTGTTTGTGTGTCTGATTCTATTTGTTTGCATGTCTGAATTGGTGTTTGCAAGTCCAACTATTTGTCTTCGTTGGTTTGAATGACTAAAGTGTCTGTCTTTCTCTGTTTGTGTGTCTGATTCTATTTGTTTGCATGTCTGGTTTGATGTTTGCAAGTCCAAGAATACGTCTTTGTTGGTTTGAATGTCTAAAGTTTCTGTCGTTCTCTGTCTGTTTGTCTTATTCTAAGTGTTTACATGTGTCTGCTTGTGTTTGCAACCCAAAGAAGTTGTATTTATTGGTTTGAATTTATAAAGTGTATGTCTTTTTCTGGTTATGTGTCTGATTCTATTTCTTTGGGTGTCTGGGTTTGTGTTTGCAAGTCCAAGTATTTGTATTTATTGTTTTGAATGTCTAAAGCGTCTGTCTTTCTCTGTTTGTGTGTCTGATTCTATTTCTTTGCATGTCTGGGCTGATGTTTGCAAGTTCAAGAATTTGTCTTTGTTGGTTTGAATGTCTAAAGTGCCTGTCTTTCTCTGTTTTTGTGTTTGATTGTATTTGTTTGCATGTCTGGATTGGTGTTTGCAAGTCCAAGAATTTATCTTTGTTGGTTTGAATGTCTAAAGTTTCAGTCTTTCTCTGTTTGTGTGTTTGATTCTATTTGTTTGCATGTCTGGGTTGGTGTTTGCAAGTCCAAGTATTTGTCTTTGTTGGTTTGAATGTCTAAAGTGTCTGCCTTTCTCTGTTTGTGTGTCTGATTCTATTTGTTTGCATGTCTGGGTTGGTTTTTTCATGTACTAGAATTAGTCTTTGTTGGTTTGAATGTCTAAAGTGTCTGTCTTTCTCTGTTTGTGTGTCTGATTCTATTTGTTTGCATGTCTGGGTTTGTGTTTGCAAGTCCAAGTATTTGTCTTTGTTGGTTTGAATGTCCAAAGTGTCTGTCTTTCTTTGTTTGTGTGTCTGATTCTATTTGTTTGCATGTCTGGGCTGGCGTTTGCAAGTTCAAGAAATTGTCTTTGTTGGTTTGAATGTCTAAAGTGTCTGTCTTTCTCTGTTTGTATTTCTGATTGCATTTGTTTTCATGTCTGGGTTGGTGTAAGCAAGTCCAAGAATTTTTCTTTTTGGGTTAGAATATCCAAACTTTCTGCCTTTCTCTGTTTTTGCGTTGTATTCTATTTGTTTTACTTTCTGGGTTGGTGTTTGCATGTCCAAAAATTTGTCTTTATATGTTTGAATGTCTAAAGTGCCTGCTTTCTAAGTTTGTATGTCTGAATCTATTTGTTTGCATGTCTGGGTTGGCGTTTGCAAGTTCAAGAATTTGTCTTTGTTGGTTGGTATATCTAAAGTGCCTGTATTTCTCTGTTTGTGTGTTTGGTTCTATTTTTTTTGCATGTCTGGATCGGTGTTTGCAAGTCCAAGAATTTGTCTTTGTTGGTTTGAATGTCAAAAGTTTCCGTCTTTCTCTGTTTTTGTGTCTGAGTCTATTTTCTGCATGTCTGGGTTTGTGTTTGCAAGTTCAAGAATTTGTCTTTGTTGGTTTGAATATCTAAAGTGTCTATCTTTCTCTGTTTGGGTGTTTGATTCTATTTGTTTGCATGTCTAGGTTGGTGTTTGCAAGTCCAAGAATTTGTCTTTGTTGGTTTGAATTTCCAAAGTATCTGTGTTTCTCTGTATGTGTGTATGATTCTATTTTTTTTCATCTCTGGGTTGGTGTTTGCAAGTCCAAGCATTTTTCTTTGTTTGTTTGAATGTCTAAAGTATCTGTGTTTCTCTGTTTATGTGTCTGATTTTATTTGTTTCCATGTCTGGGTCGATGTTTGCAAGTCCATCTATTGGTCTTTATTGGTTTGAATGTCTAGAGTGTCTGTCTTTCTCTGTTTGTATGTCTGATTCTAGTTGTTTACATGTCTGGATTGGTGTTTGCAAGTCCAAGAATTTGTCTTTGTTGGTTTGAATGTCTAAAGTTTCTGTCTTTCTCTGTTTGTGTGTGTGAGTATATTTTTTTGCATGTCTGGGTTGGTGCTTGCAAATCCAAGTATTTGTCTTTGTTGGTTTGAATAACTAAAGTGTCTGTCTTTCTCCGTGTGTGTGTCTGATTCTATTTGTGTGGATGTCTGGGTCGATGTTTTCAAGTTCAAGAATTTGTCTTTGTTGGTTTGAATGTCTAAAGTGTCTGTCTTTCTCTGTTTGTGTGTTTGATTCTATTTTGTTTGCATGTCTGAGTTGGTGTTTACAAGTCCAAGAAATTGTCTTTGTTGGTTTGAATGTCTAAAGTGTCTGTCTTTCTTTGTTTGTATGTGTGATTCTATTTGTTTACATGTCTGGGTTGGTGTATGCAAGTCCAAGAATTTGTCTTTGTTGGTTTGAATGTCCAAAGTGTCTGTCTTTCTCTGTTTGTGTGTCTGATTCTATTTGTTTGCATGTCTAGGTTGGTTTTTGAAAGTTCAAGAATTTGTCTTTCTATGTTTGAATGTCTAAAGTGCCTGCTTTCTAAGTTTGTATGTCTGAATCTATTTGTTTGCATGTCTGGGTTGGCGTTTGCAAGTTCAAGAATTTGTCTTTGTTGGTTGGTATATCTAAAGTGCCTGTATTTCTCTGTTTGTGTGTTTGGTTCTATTTTTTTTGCATGTCTGGATCGGTGTTTGCAAGTCCAAGAATTTGTCTTTGTTGGTTTGAATGTCAAAAGTTTCCGTCTTTCTCTGTTTTTGTGTCTGAGTCTATTTTCTGCATGTCTGGGTTTGTGTTTGCAAGTTCAAGAATTTGTCTTTGTTGGTTTGAATATCTAAAGTGTCTGTCTTTCTCTGTTTGTGTGTTTGATTCTGTTTGTTTGCATGTCTAGGTTGATGTTTGCAAGTCAAAGAATTTGTCTTTGTTTGTTTGAATGTCCAAAGTCTCTGTCTTTCTCTGTTTGTGTGTCTGATTTTATTTGTTTGCATCTCTGGGTTGGTGTTTGCAAGTCCAAGTATTTGTCTTTGTTGGTTTGAATGTCTAAAGTGTCTGTCTTTCTCTGTTTGTGTGTTGGATTTTATCTGTTTACATGTCTGGGTGGGTGTTTGCAAGTCCATCTATTTGTCTTTGTTGGTTTGAATTTTTAAAGTGTTTGTAGGCATTCGTGTATATGTATGAGTTTATTTGTTTAAATTTTTGGATCAATGTATAAAAGTAATAGTACTTTTCATTATTGGTAGGAGGATCCAAGTTGTCTGTCTATCCCTGGTTTTTCTTCTGGGTACATATTTTGTCAAGTCCGGATTGGTGTTTGAAATTACAAGTATTTATCTTCGTTGGTTTGAATGCCTAAAGTGTCTGTCTTTCTCTGTTTATGTGTCTGATTCTATTTGTTTACATGTCTGGGTCGGTGTTTTCAAGTTCAAGAATTTTTCTTTGTTGGTTTGAATGTCTAAAGTGTCTGTCTTTCTCTGTTTGTGTGTATGATTCTATTTTGTTTGCATGTCTGAGTTGGTGTTTACAAGTCCAAGTATTTGTCTTTGTTGGTTCGAATGGCCAAAGTGTCTGTCTTTCTCTGTTTGTGTGTCTGATTCTATTTGTTTGCATGTCTGAGTTGGTGTTTGCAAGTCCCAGAATTTGTCTTTGGTGGTTTGAATGTCTAAAGTGTCTGTCTTTATCTGTTTGTGTGTCTGATTCTATTTGTTTGCCTGTCTTGGTTGGTGTTTGTAAGTTCAAGAATTTGTCTTTGTTGGTTTGAATGTCTAAAGTACATGTCTTTCTCTGTTTGTGTGTCTGATTTTATTTGTTTGCATGGCTGGGTTGGTGTTTGCAAGTCCAAGTATTTGTCTTTGTTGGTTTGAATGTCTAAAGTGTCTGTCTTTCTCTGTTTGTGTGTCTGATTCTATTTATTTGCATGTCTGGGTTGATGTTTGCAAGTCCAAGAATTTGTGTTTGTTGGTTAGAATGTCTAAAGTGTCTGTCTTTCTCTGTTTGTATGTGTGAATCTATTTGTTTGCATGTCTGGGTTAGTGTTTGCAAGTCCAAGAATTTGTCTCTCTTGGTTTGAATGTCTAAAGTGTCTGTCTTTCTCTGTTTGTGTGTCTGATTTTATTTATTTGCATGTCTGGGTTGGTGTTTGCAAGTCCGAGCATTTGTCTTTGTCGGTTTAAAAACAATACCACACTTTTTTTTTCAAGTAACTGCATTCACGTTAGGTTCATTTAGGTTCATTTAGCGTGGCGCGCTACGCTAAGTAAACCTAAATGAACCTAACGTGAATGCAGTTACTTGAAAAAAAGGATGTTATTGAAGGTTGGCTGCAGGTGTCCGGGTGAAGGAAAAATCAGTTGTGCTGTTATCTATACCTTAATTAAGTTACATGGTAGCACTTGCTTTAGTAAAAAAAATGAACCAATGCACGTAACCTAGTGTAAATTAACCTCAAAAGGTCAAATAATCTCCATGAAAATTACACTTTCAGAGTCAGCATTTTTGGGAACACACTTTCAGGTTCAGTCTTTCAGAGAACCCTAAAAGGTCAACCCTAAAAGGGTAAGTTAACTCTAAAAGGTTAAAGAGTCTCCTTGAAAATTTCAATTTCAGATTCAACATGTCGGAGAACCCCATGGTTTTGATGTTTCCGTGTGTGCGCGCACGTAAGACACTTTAGACATTCAAACCAACATAGACAAATACTTGGACTTGTAAACGCAATCCAGACATGCAAACAAATAGAATCAGACATACAAACAGAGAAAGACAGACAATTTAGACATTCAAACCACCAAAGACAAATTCTTGGAATTGCAAACACCAACCCAGACATACAAACAAATAGATTGAGACATACAAACAGAGAAAGACAGACACTATAGACATTCAAATCAACAAAGACAAATACTTGGACTTGCAAACACCAACCAAGACATGCAAACAAATAGACTTAGACACATAAACAGAGAAAGACAGACAATTTAGACATTCAAACTAACAAAGACAAATTCTTGGACTTGCAAACACCAACCCAGACATGCAACAAATAGAATCAGACACACAAACAGAGAAAGACAGATACTATAGACATTCAAACCAACAAAGACAAATACTTGGACTTGCAAACACCGACCCAGACATGCAAACAAATAGAAGCAGACACATAAACAGAGAAATACAGACACTTTAGACATTCAAACCAACAATGACAAATACTTGGACTTGCAAACACCAACCCAGACATGCAAACAAATAGAATCAGACACACAAACAGAGAAAGACATACACTTTAAACATTCAAACCAACTAAGACAAATACTTGGAAATGCAAACACCAGCCCAGACATGCACACAAATAGAATCAGACACACAAACAGAGAAAGACAGATACTTTAGATATTCAAACTAACAAAGACAAATTCTTGGACTTGCAAACATCAACCCAGACATGCAGACAAATAGAATCAGACTCATAAACAGAGAAAGACAGACACTTTAGACATTCAAACCAACAAAGGCAAAGACTTGGACTTGCAAACACCAACCCAGACATGCATACAAATAAAATCAGACATGTAAACAGAGAAAGACAGACACGTTAGACATTCAAACCAACAAAGACAAATTCTTGGACTTGCAAACATCAACCCAGACATGCAAACAAACAGAATCAGACACATAAACAGAGAAAGACATACACTTTAAACATTCAAACCAACTAAGACAAATACTTGGAAATGCAAACACCAGCCCAGACATGCACACAAATAGAATCAGACACACAAACAGAGAAAGACAGATACTTTAGATATTCAAACTAACAAAGACAAATTCTTGGACTTGCAAACATCAACCCAGACAGGCAGACAAATAGAATCAGACTCATAAACAGAGAAAGACAGACACTTTAGACATTCAAACCAACAAAGGCAAATACTTGGACTTGCAAACACCAACCCAGACATGCAAACAAATAAAATCAGACATGTAAACAGAGAAAGACAGACACTTTAGACATTCAAACCAACAAAGACAAATTCTTGGACTTGCAAACATCAACCCAGACATGCAAATAAATAGAATCAGACACACAAACAGATAAAGACAGATACTTTAAACATTCATACCATCAAAGAAAAATACCTTGACTTGCAAACACCAACCCAGACATGAAAACAAATAGAATCTGACATGTAAACAGAGAAATACAGACACTTTAGACATTCAAACCAATAAAGACAAATTCTTCGACTTGCAAACACCAACCTAGACATGCAAACAAATACAATCAGACACACAAACAGAGAAAGACAGACACTTTAAACATTCAAACCAACAAAGACAAATACTTGGAAATGCAAACACCAACCCAAACATGCACACAAATAGAATCAGACACCCAAACAGAGAAAGACAGATACTTTAGACATTCAAACTAACAAAGACAAATTCTTGGACTTGCAAACAACAACCCAGACAGGCAGACAAATAGAATCAAACTCACAAACAGAGGAGGTCAGACACTTTAGACATTCAAACCAACAAAGGCAAAGACTTGGACTTGCAAACACCAACCCAGACATGCAAACAAATACAATCAGACATGTAAACAGAGAAAGACAGACACTTTAGACATTCAAACCAACAAAGACAAATTTTTGGACTTGCAAACATCAACCCAGACATGCAAATAAATAGAATCAGACACACAAACAGAGAACGACAGATACTTTAAAAATTCAAACCAACAAAGAAAAATACCTTGACTTGCAAACACCAACCCAGACATGAAAACAAATAGAATCTGACATGTAAACAGAGAAAGACGGACACTTTAGACATTCAAACCAACAAAGACAAATTCTTCGACTTGCAAACCCCAACCTAGACATGCAAACAAATACAATCAGACACACAAACAGAGAAAGACAGACACTTTTGACATTCAAACCAACAAACACAAATACTTGGACTTGCAAAAACCAACCCAGACATAGAAACAAATAGAATCAGACAAACACACAGGGAAAGGCAGACTTTTTATAGATTCAAACCAACAAAGAAAGATCCTTGGACTTGCAGAAACCCACCAAGACTTATAAACAAATAGAAACATACACAAAAACAGAGAATGACAGATACTTTAGACATTCAAACCACCAAAGAAAAATTCTTGGACTTGTAGACACTAACCCAGACATGCAAACAAATGGAATCAGCCACACAAACAGAGAAAGACAGACACTTCAGACATTCAAACCAACAAAGACAGATTTTTGACCTGCAAACACCAACCTAGACATGCAAACAAGTAGAATCAGACACACAAACAGAGAAATACAGACACTTTAGACATTCAAACCAACAAAGACAAATTCTTGTTCTTGTAGACACCGACCCAGACTGGCAAACAAATAGAATCAAACACACAAACAGAGAAAGCCAGACACTTTAGACATTCAAACCAACAAAACAAATACTTGGACTTGCAAACACCAACCCAGACATGCAAACAAATAGAATCAGACTCACAAACAGAGAAAGACAGACACTTTAGACATTCAAACTAACAAAGACAAATTCTTGGACTTGCAAACACCAACCCAGACATGCAAACAAATAGAATCAGACACACAAACAGAGAAAGACAGACACTTTAGACATTCAAACCAACAAAGACAAATACTTGGTCTTGCAAACACTAACCCATACATGTAAGCAAATAGAATCAGACACACAAACAGAAAAAGACTGACACTTTAGACATTCAAACCAACAAAGACAAATACTTGGACTTGCAAACACCAACCCAGACATGCGAATAAATAGAAGCAGACACATAAACAGAGAAATACAGACACTTTAGACATTCACACCAACAAAAGACAAATACTTGGACTTGCAGACACCAACCCAGACATGCAAATAAATAGAATCAGACACACAAACAGAGAAACACAGACACTTTAAACATTCAAACCAACAAAGACAAACTCTTGGACTCTCAAACATCAACCCAGAGATGCAAAAAAATAGAATCAGACATACAAACAGAGAATGACAGACACTTTAGACATTCAAACCAACAAAGACAAATTCTTGGACTTGGAAACACCAACCCAGACATGCAAACAAATAGAATCAGACACATAAACTGAGAAAGACAGATACTTTAGACATTCAAACCAACAAAGACAAATACTTGGACTTGCAAACACCAAGCCAGACATGCAAACAAATAGAATCAGACATGTAAATAGAGGAAGACAGACACTTTATCCAGGTCGTAGGATAAATTTAATTTATTTTTTTTAATGCAGTAGTTTTTCAGTAAGGACACCTTATATCCTAAAAGTGTTTGATTCAAACTTTTACCTTGAGCATCGATGTTGTTAGCAGAATTTCAAAAGGATCATTTATGAGTGCTGACGTATCTGATGAAATAATTTAGGTCCTATGATAAATTTATTTTTTTTTTTTTTAATGCAGTAGTTTTTCAGTAAGGACACTCGATATCCTAAAAGTGTTTGATTCAAACTTTTACCTTGAGAATCGATGTTGTTAGCAGAATTTCAAAAGGATCGTTTATGAGTGCTGGCGTATCTGATGAAATAATTTAGGTCGTATGATAAATTTAAAAAAAAATCAATTTTTTTTCAAAAAAAAATCGATGTTTCAGAGAATCGATGTTTTTAGCAGAATTTCAAAAGGATCGTTCATAAGTGCTGGCGTATCTGATGAAATAATTTAGATTGTATGATTAATTTAATTTTTAATTATTTTTTTGCAGTAGTTATTTAATAAGTACACTCGATATCCTAAAAATGTTTGACTCAATTTTTACCTTGAGCATCGACGTTTTTAGTAGAATTTCAAAAGGATCGTTTATAAGTGCTGACCTGTCTTTGATGAACTAATTCATGTCGCATGATAATTTTTTTTTTAATACACTAGTTATTCAATAATGACACTCGATATCCTAAAAGTGTTTGATTCCAACTTTTACCTTGAGAATCGATGTTGTTAGCAGAATTTCAAAAGGATCGTTTATGAGTGCTGGCGTATCTGATGAAATAGTTTAGGTCGTATGATAAATTTAATTTTTTTTTTTTTTTAATGCAGTAGTTTCTCAGTAAGGACACTCGATATCCTAAAAGTGTTTGATTCAATCTTTTACCCTGAGAATCGATGTTGTTAGAAGAATTTCAAAAGGATCGTTTATGAGTGCTGGCGTATCTGATGAAATAGTTTAGGTCGTATGATAAATTTAAATTTTTTTTTAATACAGTAGTTATTCAATAAGGACACTCGATATCCTAAAAGTGTTTGATTCCAACTTTTACCTTGAGAATCAATGTTGTTAGCAGAATTTCAAAAGGATTATTTATGAATGCTGGCGTATCTGATGAAATGATTTAGGTCGTATGATAAATTTAATTTTTTTTTTTTTAATGCAGTAATTTTTTAGTAAGGACACTCGATATCCTAAAAGTGTCTGTTTCAAACTTTTACCTTGAGCATCGATGTTGTTAGCAGAATTTCAAAAGGATCGTTTATGAGTGCTGGCGTACTCGATATCATAAAAGTGTTTGATTCAAACTAGTGCCTTGAGCATCGATGTTGTTAGCAGAATTTCAAAAGGATCGTTTATGAGTGCTGGCGTATCTGATGAAATAATTTAGGTCGTATGATAAATTTAATTTTTTTTTTTTTAATGCAGTAGTTTTTCAGCAAGGACACTTGATATCCTAAAAGTGTTTGATTCAAACTTTTACCTTGAACATCGTTGTTGTTAGCAGAATTTCAAAAGGATCGTTTGTGAGTGCTGGCGTATCTGATGAAATAATTTAGGTCGTATGATCAATTTAATTTATTTTTTTAATGCAGTACTTTTTTAGTAAGGACATTCGATATTCTAAAAGTGTTTGATTCAAACTTTTACTTTGAGAATCGATGTTGTTAGTAGAATTTCAAAAGGATCGTTTATGAGTGCTGGCGTATCGGATGAAATAATTTAGGTTGTATGATAATTTTTTTTTAATGCAGTAGTGGTTTTTTAGTAAGGACACTCGATATCCTAAAAGTGTCTGATTAAAACTTTTACCTTGAGCATCGATGTTGGTTAATTTTCCATGGAAAAAGGGAAGGGTATTTTTACGTGAAAACAGCTTCAACCGTGGCCCACTCACATAGGGACGACAAACACACAGAGACGACACACACAAAATGACGACTTACACATAGAGACGACACACACACACAGAGACGACACACACACACACACAGAGATGACACACACACAGAGACGATACACACATAGAGACAACACAGACAAAGCGACGACACACACACAGAAACGACAAACACACATAGAGACGACACACACAAAGAGACGACACACACACAGATACGAAACACACATAGAGACGATACACGCACAGAGACGACACACACACTTCTGTGTGTTTGTCGTCTCTATGTGTAAGTCGTCACTTTGTGTGTGTCGTCTGTGTTTGTGCGTGGGTCGTCTCTGTGTTTGCGTCTTATCTGTGTGTGTGTGCTTTCTTTATATGTGTTTGTCGCCTCTATGTGTGTGTAGTATCTGTGTGTGTGTCATCTTTGTGTGTGTGTCATCTCTGTTTTTGTGTCTTCTCTGTATGTTTGTCCTCTGTGTGTGTATGTGTCGCCTCTTTGTATGTCTCGTCTCTCTGTGTGTATCGTCTTTGTGTGTCTGTCGTCTCTGTTTTTGTGTCGTCTCTACATGTGTGTTGTGTCTGTGTGTGTGTGTGCGTGTGTCTTTTCTGTGTGTTTGTCCTCTCTGTGTGTGATTCGTCTCTTTGTGTCTGTCGTCTCTGTGTTTGTTTCGTTTCTGTGCATTTGTCGTTTCTTTGTGTGTTTCGTATCTGTGTGTTTGTCGTCTCTGTGTGTGTGTGTCATCTCTGTATGCGTGTCGTGTTTGTGTGTTTGTCGTCTCCGTGTGTGTGTCGTCTCTGTGCGTGTGTCGTTGCTATGTGTGTGTGTCGTCTCTGTGTGTGTGTCGTCTCTCTGTGTGTGTGTGTGTGTGTGTGTTTGTCATCTGTGTGCGTGTGTCTTCTCTGTGCGTGTGTCGTCTCTCTGTGTGGTGTCGTCTCTGGTTGTTAGTCTTCTGTGTGGGTGTGTCTTCTCTATGTGTGTGTATCGTCTCTATGTGTGTGTGTTGTCTCTGTGTGCGTGTCGTTCTCTGTGATTGTTGTCTGTGTGTGTGTGTCTTCTCTGTGCGTGTGTCGTTTCTATGTGTGTTTCTTATCTCTGTGTGTGTCGTATCTTTGTGTGTGTCGTCTCTATGTGTGTTTGTCGTTTCTGTGTGTGTGTCGTCTCTTTGCGTGTGTCGTCTCTATGTGTGTATCGTCTCTTTGTGTGTGTCGTCTCTGTGTGTGTTTCGTCTCTCTGTGTGTGTGTGTCGTCTCTCTTTGTGTCTCGTCTCTGTGTGTGTGTTGTCTCTGTGTGTGTGTGTGTGTGTGTGTCATCTCTGTGTGTGTGTCGTCTCTGTGTGTGGGTGTTCTCTCTGTGTGTTGTCGTCTCTCTGGGTGTTTGTGGTCTCTGTGCGTGTGTCGTCTCTATGTGTGTGTAGTCTCTATGTGTGTGTGTTGTCTCTGTGTGCGTGTTGTCTCTGTGCTTGTTGTCTTTGTGTGTGTGTCGTCTCTGTGTGTGTATCGTCTCTATGTGTGTTTCGTATCTCTGTGTGTGTCGTCTCTGTGTGTGTGTCGGCTCTATGTGTGTTTGTCGTGTCTGTGTGTGTTTCGTCTCTTTGTGTGTATTGTCTCTATGTGTGTATCGTCTATGTGTGTGTGTCCTCTCTGTGTGTGTGTGTCGTCTCTGTGTGTGTGTGTCGTCTCTATGTGTTAGTCGTCATTTTGTGTGTGTCGTCTCTGTGTGTTTGTCGTCCCTATGGGAGTGGGCCACGGTTGAAGTTGTTTTCACGTAAAAATACCCTTCCCCTTTTCCATGGAAAATTCCCCCCCTCCCCAAGACAATTCCATTCCTGTCGACTTTTAGAGGGTGTTTCCCCATTTTAGAAAAGTTTGATTCAAACACTTTTAGGATATTGAGTGTCCTTACTGAAAATTACGGCATTAAAAAAATAAATTAAATTTATCATACGACCTAAATTATTTCATCAGATACGCCAGCACTCATAAACGATCCTTTTGAAATTCTGCTAACAATATCGATGCTAAAGGTAAAAGTTTGAATCAAACACTTTTAGGATATCGAGTGTCCTTACTAAAAAACTACTGCATTAAAAAAAAAAATAAATCAAATTTATCATACGACCTAAATTATTTCATCAGATACGCCAGCACTCATAAACGATCCTTTTGAAATTCTGCTAACAGCATCGATGCTCAAGGTAAAAGTTTGAATCAAATACTTTTAGGATATCGAGTGTCTTTACTGAAAAACTACTGAATTAAAAAAATAAATATTTATCATACGACGTAAATTATTTCATCAGATACGCCAGCACTCATAAAAGGTAGTTTTGAAATTCTGATAACAGTATCGATGCTCAAGGTAAAAATTTTAATCAGACACTCTTATGATATCGAGTGTCCTTACTTAAAAAATACTGCATTAAAAAAAAAAAATTAAATTTATCATACGACCTAAATTATTTCATCATATACGCAAGCACTCATAAAAGTTACTTTTGAAATTCTGATAACAACATCTATACTCAAGGTAAAAGTTTGAATCAAACACTTAGGATATCGAGTGTCCTTACTGAAAAACTACTGCATTAAAAAATAAATTAAATTGATCATACGACCTAAATTATTTCATAAGATACGTCAACACTCATAAAAGATCCTTTTGAATTTCTGCTAACAACATCGATGCTCAAGGTAAAAGTTTTAATCAGACACTTTTAGGATATCTATTGAATCAAAATCAAATCGTTTATTCCGTATGTGAAAGGGGCTGTGCCCTCGTCAATGCCTCGCTCTTTACGCTCAAGTTTGACTTTCTAACAACTCTTTTTTAAACAATAAAAAATTTAGCGTAAAGAGCGAGGTGTTGAAGAGGGCCCCGTTCAAATACGGAATAATTTCTGTTCGTTTTAAGTTTTAATGTCGCTCCTTACTTTCAGTTTAAAATTTTTTTTTTATTTAAAGGCTGCGAAAGCGGGGGGTTTGGGAGCGCCACCCCCCCTTCTGCACCTTCTAATCCCTGTACGTTTTAAGGTTCGAACTTGTGACTCAGCCTCTTTAACTCTTTAGAAAACGTAGTTTTTTTCAAATAATTTTTATTTAAAGGCTGCGAAAGCGGGGGTTTGGGGGCGGCAGCCCCCCAACTGTACCTTCTAATCCCTGTACGTTTTAAGGTTCGTTTTTAAGGTTCACAACTAAAGAAAAGTTCTTGGGTTAGTCTAGCCTAAACTTAGCTTCAAGACTATTGTCTTCTCAAAGTGTTCTCTCTGGGATCTTTGTCTTCAGGATTTGCAGTCAGAACTCTATCCACACTGATTTGTTTTGTTTTTTGTCTAAGAAACCTAGATAGCGTTTAGTTTGTGCAATCAGACTCTAGATAGGTATTGTAATCTTTGTATGTCTGGAAATACAAAGCATCGTTAATTCAACTAAAATTCTGATGGTAGAAGTACTGATGTTCCCCACCATATTCTCTGACGATCTTTATTTTTATTAGCTCGGCAACAGAAAAACCCAACGGCTTTTTGTGAAAGTCTCTGCAATCTATTTTCGAGGCAAGCAAATACAAAGTAAGATTTTTGTTTTTCGACAAAAAAAACTTCTGGGAAGGAGTTGGAATTTTTGGAAGCTTGCAGTCGGTCTTGTCAGGTTGAGAGGACTTTTTTGATCTAATATAATGTTGAAATACTTTGCTTTTATGAATTTCAACAATTAAAGTTTTAAGCTTCCAGGCCCCATGTTATCAAAGCAGTGGAGACTTACGTGTTACCTGAAGGCCGACTGTGATACTCTTCTGGAGACGCCTGTTGAGCCGAAGGATTCAATAGATTGGATTTAGAAAAGAAACTGAGTTTCTTTTTTAAACTTTAAATTCAATATAAACTCAACGCCTCGCTCTTTACGCTAAAGTTTTATTGTTTAAAAAAAAGAGTTGTGAGAAAGTCAAACTTTAGCGTAAAGAGCGAGGCGTTGAGGAGGGCACAGCCCCTTTCATATACAGAAGCGGGGGGTTGGGGGGCGGCAGCCCCCCAACTGCACCTCCTAATCCCAGTACGTTTTAAGGTTCGAACTTGTGACTCCACCTCTTTAACAGCCCCCCAACTGTGCCTCCTAATCCCTGTACGTTTCAAGGGTCGACCTTGTAACTCAGCCTCTTTAACTCTTTAGAAAACGTAGTTTTTTTCAAATAATTTAAAAAAGAAACTGATTTTCTTTTTTAAACTTTAAATTCAGTATATAAAAAATTTCCTCTGACCACTGTACCAAAGAGACACAATTGTACTTGTATTTTTAGTATCTGGAATCTATTTTTGACGCAAGCAAATCCCCACAAAACTTGAGCTGAAATTTCGAGGATAAGCTCCCAGGCCCCAGGAAAGTTTATCATCTAAATTTCAGCTCGATCAGACAACGTTAAAGGGGGGCTGTGGTGGGAAAATTTAACATGGGCTCTTATAGGAAAACGAGGTTTTTCGTAAATGTAAATTCGGGGGATAATTTTTTCGGTCTGAAAATATCAAAAGGCCCAAACAGATCGAATTCTGCTTCGAATGAGTCCTCATTCACCCGGATCAGTTGCCAACTGTGGCCTGTAGGCGTGGCTAATAAAAAAAAGAGAAATGAACATTAAGTGTCTATATCTGGTTTTTGGAAAACAGGAGTGATCGGATTGAGCTGAAATTTCAAGGATAAGCTCCCGGGCCCTAGGAAAGCTTAACCTCTAAATTTTAGCCCGATCGGACAACGTTAAAGGGGGGCTGTGGTGGGAGGGTCGAAACTTGTTCGACAAAAATTAATGATACATTGTGCCCACATCGTTCTTTACTTAGGCAGCGCGATCGCGCTACCTATGAGATGAGCTTGAAACATCTACAGCAGGGCTATTTGATATGCTTAATCTGATTGTGTGATTTTCGTTAACATTGTACTTCGAGGGGGTCTTTCCCCCTTTTTTAGATAATCAGGCAAATTTTCTCAGGCTTGCAGCTTTCGATGGGTAAAACTAAACTTAATCAAACTTGTATATTTGGAATTAACATAATAAGCCAATTCTTTTTATATATCAGTTGGTTTAAAAATGCAATTTTTGAGAGTTTCGGTTACTATTGAGCCAGATTGCTTTATAGTTGTGGTTCATTGCCATAAATTGTTTGGTAGTCAATCAAAATCCAAACACAGATTGTCGACGTATGAAAAAATTTTTTCTTGTTCGCTATCGTATTTTTTTTTAATGTCTGAATATATAAGGAATTTGATTTCGAGGGGGAGAATTGCCTTGTTGTGAAACATGACCGTTATACAATTAAAATGTGGTATCTGTGCAGACAGGATAATTTTTTTTAGTATCTCTACTCCTTCTGTAAACTATTCTAAGGTGTAGGAAATTGCATAAAGACAAGTCTAAATCTGTTATAATCTATGGAAGCAATCTGTCTGTAATTTTGGTTTGAGTTTGATTTTCTTTTAAAATTAAATACATAATAATTTAATATATTATTGATTAAACAAATTGATCCGTTTTCCAGGAATCCTTGGGGTTTAAAATTTTCTGTATTCTGTTTTATTTTGCATGCAATTTAATTGCTCTTTTTGTTTGAGCTTTTTCCTAAAAGTATATAAAAATACACTTTATTCCAACGTAAAAAACACCAACCCACCGGTGATATTTTGGCATTTGGCCCCCTGGAAAATTTTCTGCTGGCGCGCTTGGCCTATATCTTGTCCTATAAGAGTAAAGGACTGTGATGCATCAAAAATATCAGTAATGATAACATTTAAAAACAGCTGCAAGTGAGAAACCCAACGGTATATTTCATTTTTTTTTTTTAAACAAAATTGACTGCTCAAAAGTGCCACTGTTAGAAGCACCCTGCCCCTTGCTAGTCTAGATATTTAGCTGAGATGTCCCATGAAGGCCTTTTTATGCAGAACCCAGGTTATACTGTACCAACTGAAACAAACTGACCTATATTTATCAAATTAGGCCTAGCCATAAAAATTGGCCTACTAGTCTTAGATTCTGCTGAAACTAGGAAGAATCACTTCAACGAATATTGTTTACTCTGGATTGTTTATCAATAGAAAAAAAGACATTGTATAAAATTTTCTAAACAAGACTAAACTTTAGCCAGTGGTCAACTCCTTTGGTATTAATGCTGATCGCACATCATACGTTAACAGAACAGCTCTGAAGAAATCAGAAGAATTTCTCGAAGAAATTGAGCTTGAGCGAAGAAATTGAGACGGCAAACCATTATACTAGAAGATACAGAATAAATTGAAAATAATCTGGCCTGCCTGATTCTTCGAATATTGGTGTCTTTTTTATCTATTTTATTTGACAATTTAGTGATTTTTTGAGTCCCAAATTAGCACTTTAGGTAAATATCTACCAAATGATATTATTGAGTTAGGAATAAATTGAAAACACCATTCAATGCCTTTTTTTATGCTGATTACGAATATAATAGGCCTAAGGGGATACCACCAGATGGCTAATTGACAATAGTACAGTCTATATATAAAGAAAAAAACCTTAGCCAAGCATTATATATAGAAAAAAATGTCTAGCCAACTAGGTGGCTAATAAGAAAGACCCTGTATATATATACACTCTTTCATTTAGCCAACTGGTTGGCTATTAGATCTCACCTATATATACATTGAAGCCTTAATTAGCCAACTAGTCAGCTAATATTAGAGTTCTATATACAATATAAAAATAGCTAACTAGTTGGCTATTAATGTCCAATGTATACATAAACTTTAGTTTAAAATAGCCAACTAGTCAGCTATAAATACAGTTTCTAATAGCCTACATATGAAAAATTAGCTAACTTGTTGGCGAATACGATCCCATTTATATATAGGAAAAAATGTCTAGCAAAGTAGTCGTCTAATAAGAATGACCGTGTATATATATACAATCTTTAAATTAGCCAACTGGTTGGCTATTAGACCTCACCTATATATACATTGCAGCCTTAGTTAGCCAACTAGTCAGCTAATATTAGAGTTCTGTATACAACATAAGATTTAGCTAACTAGTTGGCTATTAATGTCCAATATATACATAAAATTTAGTTTAAAATAACCAACTAGTCAGCTATCAATACAGTTTCTAATAGCCTACAAATGTAAAATTAGCTAACTAGTTGGCTATCAATAAGGTTTCTAATATATATTAGAGCCTAGAAATAGCAAACTAGTTTGCTTGTAAAGTCTCGGCTATATACACATTTAGATTAGCCAACCAGTTGGCTATTAGATCTTATTTACCATGAAGACCTAACGTAAGAGAAAGAAACTTTGCCAATAATACATTCTCTTTTCAGAGCATGTGTTTACGCTACAAGCTGAATGGAAGAATGCCATGATAATATTTGCCGCGTTACTCCCAAACATGCTCTTGTTTGCAAGAAATTCAAGATATTGCTTGTTCTTGTTTTGTTTCAGTAAAAATTGCATTATCTCTTTTTATTAAATTTTCCCAAACAAATTTTTAGTGCAACATATCTCAGCGTGATGGATTTGAATATAAATTATTGCTGAATTCATTCATTCAATTACTGAAAAGGGCTTATCAATAGAGATAAAAGATAATACCTTATCAATCGAGATAATCCTGACCGGCTCTTTTCTAACCCTATTTTGACCCATTTACACTAAATAAATGCCATTAAACACCATTCAAAGGGCCCCCCCCCCTCCTTAAAAAATTACGTCTTTCGCGTTACTGCTAATACTAATATGGGTCTAAGGGTCGTTTCGGTATATACGTATAAATAACTCCTAATAACAATAGTTCGATATTTTATATTTTTGTGCATTAATATTCTGTTTTTTGATAGCCAACTGGTTGGCTATATCAAGGACATGTATACATAAAACGGTTTGATATTAGCCAAGTAGTCTAAATATCATCCAGAGATTATGAACAAAAAGTAATATATTCCACACCCCCCTTCCTTTCCCGGCCCATCATAGTGATTATTTGAAAAGAAAACTACGTTTTCTAAAGAGTTAAAGAGGCTGAGTCACAAGTTCGAACCGTAAAACGTACAGGGATTAGAAGGTACAGTTGAGGGGCTACCGCCCCCCAAATCTCCTGCTTTTGCAGCCTTCAAATAAAAAAAAAATTCTACACTGAAAGTAAGGAGCGACATTAAACTTAAAACGAACAGAAATTATTCCGTATATGAAAGGGGTTGTGCACTCCTCAACGCCTCGCTCTTTACGCTAAAGTTTGACTTTCTCAAAACTCTTTTTTTAAACAATAAAAACTTTAGAGTAAAGAGCGAGGTGTTGAGGAGGGCACAGCCCCTTTCATATACGGAATAATTTCTGTTCGTTTTAAGTTTTAATGTCACTCCTTACTTTCAGTTTAAATTTTTTTTTATTTAAAGGTTGCAAAAGCGGGGGCTTTGGGGGGCCCCCCAACTGTACCTTCTAATCGCTGTACGTTTTAAGGTTCGAACTTGTGACTCAGCCTCTTTAACTCTTTAGAAAACGTAGTTTTTTTTTCAAATAATTTCTGCACGTTTTTGTACAATTTATTACTTATTATTGCTTGACTAACTGTTAGATGATTGTGTATTATTCTTTTCTTTCTCGACAGGGGGTTTTAAGGGTCGACCTTGTAACTCAGCCTCTTTAACTCTTTAGAAAACGCAATTTTTTTCAAATAACTTAAAAAAGAAACTGAGTTTCTTTTTTAAACTTTAAATTCAGTACATAAAAAATTTCCTCTGACAGGGAATCGAACCCGGGTCTTCCGCCTGACAGTAAGGATTATCGACTGCTATACTAAAGAGTCACAATTGTGATTATATTTTTAGTATGTGGAATCTATTTTTGACGCAAGTGAACCCCCACAAAACTTGATATTTGGTTTTTGGAAAACAGAGAAGGAGTGATCAGATTGAGCTGAAATTTCGAGGATAAGCTCCCAGGCCCCAGAAAAGCTTATTTTCTAAATTTCAGCCCGATCAGACAACGTTAAAGGGGGGCTGTGGTGGGAAAAATTAACATGGGCACTTATAGGAAAACGAGGTTTTTTGTAAATGTAAATTCAGGGGATAATCTTTTCGGTCTGAAAATATCAAAAGGCCCTAACAGGTTGAATTCTGCTTCGAATGAGTCCTAATTCACCCGGATCAGTTGCCAACTGTGGCCTGTAGGTGTGGCTAAAAAAAAATGAACTTTAAGTGGCTATATTTGTATTTTGGAAAACAGGGAAGGAATAATCGGATTGAGCTGAAATTTCGAGACCAAGCTCCCGGGCCCTAGTAAAGCTTAACCTCTAAATTTAAGCCCAATTGGACAACGTTAAAGGGGGGCTGTGGTCGGAGGGTCGAAACTTCCGGCCCACTTTTACCCATGAAGAGAAAAGTCGGAGGGGGGGGTGAAATTTTGCACGTTTCTTAGTTTGAGCTTGGGCTACAAAATGCGATTACCGCTGTCTCTCTGCGACCGCTAGGACCGGAAATCGCTTAACATTGTGGTGGATCGCCTCTTTATAGAGGCACGAGTGTGACTCCTTGAAAAGATGGAAAGAGAAAATTCACATTAATTGGTACTTCAAATCAATACCGCCTCACCCTAGCCGCTCAAGAAGTGAAGCTGGATTAATACTAAGAAAATACACCTAACTTTGATAGAAATTTAATACTTCAGAAATGAATTTAGGCTATATATTCGCACATTAGGGGGGTCGGCATGCAAAATTTTATAGCCAAAATTTTTCTTTTATTATTCTTTAAGACTTGTTTTCTGAATTCATCAGTTCTCACTCTTCCCCCCCCCCTAATTTGTAATTACATAGACAAAATTATATATCTTTCATATATTCTATCACTACTCTCTGTCTTTTCTCATGCCAACCTAAAAGAAACCATTTTACAGTGCGTCAATGGATGGACAATTTGAGTGGTCGGAGTATGTCATACAAGTACCATAATTTGTACTCTGCTAAAATAATTACATTTTTGTTATCCAATTATTCTGATATTATGATTTAACAATTGTTTTCTGACTTCACACTGTCTAAATACTCCCCTCCCCCTAAAATGTAATTATTTTAGCAGATCGCAAATTTTAGTACTTGTATGACATACTGCGACCACACAAATTGTCCATCCTTTGACGCACTGTCAACCAGTTTCTTTCAATAGTTTCTTTTAGCTTGGCATGAGAAAAGACAGAGATTAGTGATAGAATAGATGAAAAATATGTACTTTTGGCTATATATTTGCAAATTGGGGGGGGGGAGTATTTATACAGTGTTAAGTCAGAAAACAATTCTTAAAACAAAATATCAGAATAATTTTGGCTAGCAAATTTTGCATGCAGACCCGCTGTAATTTAACCCCACCCCCCTAATTTGCAATTATATAGACTAAATTAATTCTAAAGTATTAAATTGTTATCATAGTTGGGTGTTTCTCTATTTAGGTGTAACCATATTTTTAGTTATATAATATATTAAACATTTGTGATTTTCACTATATATTTTTTCAAATGAGGGGGCCGGGGGGAAGGGGTATTCAGAACGTGTGAAGTTAGAAAAAAATTCTAACATCAACATATAAGAGTAAACATGTTTAAACAATTTTGTATGCGGACCCGCGGGATTTTTCCCCCACCCCCCGCAGGTGCACATATATATCCCAAACTTATTTCTAAAGTACATTTTTATCTTGCTTAGATATTCTTTCTTAGGATTAATCTAACTTCACTTCACGAGCGGTTGGGGTAAGGTAGGGTTGATTTGAAGTGGCGGTTAATTTAGATTTTCTCTTTCCTATCATTTCACTATGATGGGCCGGGAAGAGAAGGGGGGTGTGGAATATATTACTTTTCGTTCATGATCTCTAGATGATGTTTAGACTACTTGGCTAATATCAAACTGTTTTAGCATACGTATGCTCAATATGGCCAACCATTTGGGTATCAAAAAAACAGTATAAGTATACCCGAAAATATAACCCGGCGAACAAGGGCTAATGTGTTGATACTATGTCGCTAACTACAAGACCAGGGCAAACATCGTATTATTTTAAAGTCAGCCATTAACGCAATTTTTTTAAGTAGGGGGGGGGCAATGATACTTGTGTTTACTGGTAAAGATTTATTTTACAGGGGTACAATTAGGACTAGAAAAGATCCCGAAAGGATTAACAAATAATGTAATTATATTAACAGAACATAAATTATGGTTATTGTATGACATATTCCGACAGTTTAAATCGTTCATCCATTTACAACTTATCATATAGTGTCTTTTGATTCTTTCTTTTAGCTTGGCCTTAGAAATGATAGAGAGAAATGATAGATATTATGAAACTTATACACTGTTGTATTTATATTTTAAACGGAGGGGTGGGGGGGGGGGGTATTTAGAAATGGTGAAGTAGAAAAACGATTCTTAAATCATAATATCAGAACAAGTCTGCATGCTGGCCCGGTGTATTTTACACCCACCTCCCGCCTGTGCAAATATATGTTCCAAAATTTATTTCTAAAGCACTACATTTGTATTATGCTCATGTTAATTTTTTTAGAATTGATCTAACGTCCCTTCTTGAGGGGTTCGGGTGAGGCAGGTCAGATCTCAAGTGCTGATTAATTTAGATTTTCCATTTCCTATAATTTCACTATGACGGGTTAGGACGTGAAGGGGGGTGTGGAATACTTTAATTTTTGTTCATGATATCTAAAAGAAGTTTAAGCTAAATTGCTAATATCTAGCCATCGTAGCATACGGATGCTCAATATAGCCAACCATTTGGGTATCAAAAAAACAGTATAAGTATACACGAAAATATAAAACGGCGAACCAGTTGGCTGCTGAGTTGAGAGTATGTATATACAGAGAAGAAAAATGGCTAACTAGGATTCTTTGCCATAAAGAGCTAAAAGTAATTTTTAAGGGGGGGGGAGGCAAGGATAATGGTGTTGACTGGACTTTATTTAGTGAAAAGGGGTAAAAATAGGGTTAGAAAAGAGCCCGTCAGGATTAACAAAAAATGTAATTATTCTAGCAGAGTGCAAATTAGGGTACTAAAGGTTGAGTCTAAAGGAGCTAAAAGTAATTTTTTAAGCAGGGGGGCAAGGGTGTTGACCTTATTTATTGAAAGGGGGGGGGTAAGAGTCGCGGGTGGGATTGAGATAAGAGGGTGCCTCAATTAAGAAAAATGTTATTATTTTTGCAAAATGATAATGATAATTTATTTGGAGTGGGCATTAATTTAGATTTTCTCTTTCCCATCATTTACTTTGATGGCCGGGACAGGTCTTAGGCAGGGATACGGAATATCTTGCTTTCCGTTCATCATATCTACATAATATTTAGGCTCTTTTGCTAATATCAAGATGGATATTCACTAAAGAGCTATATAGCTATATAGCTATACAGCTATGTAAGCTATATAGCTATACAAAGCTATATGTATGAGCTATACAAAGCTATATATATATATATATATATATATATATATATATATAAATATAAATATATATATATATATATATATATATATATATATATATATATATATATATATATATATATATATATATATATATATATATATATATATATATATATATATATATATATATATATATATATATATATATCTGGTGGTATCTCCATTGATAAGCTCTTTTCAGTAATTGAATGAATGAATTCAGCAATAATTTATATTCAAATCCCTCACTCTGAGATATGTATACGCTAAAAAATTTATTTGGGAAAATTTAATAAAAAGAGATAATGCAATTTTTACTGAAACAAAACAAGAACGAGCAATATCTTGAATTTCTTGCAAACAAGAGCATGTTTGGGAGTAACGCGGCAAATATTGTGCTGGCCTTCTTCCATTCAGCTTGAAGCGTAAACACATGGCCTGAAAAGAAAATGTATTATTGGTAAAGTTTCTTTCTCTTACATTAGGTCTTCATGGTAAATGAGATCTAATAGCCAACTGGTTGGCTACTCTAAATGTGTATATAGCTGAGACTTTAATAGCAAACTAGTTAGCTAATTCTAGGTTCTAAAATATATTAGAAACCTTATTGATAGCCAACTAGTTAGCTAATTTTACGTGTGTAAGCTCTTAGAAACTGTATTGATAGCTGACTAGTTGGATATTTTAAAGTAAAGTTTATGCATACATTAGACATTAATAGCCAACTAGTTAGCTAATTCTTATATTGTATATACAACTCTAATATTAGCTGACTGGTTGGCTAACTAAGGTTCCAATGTATATATAGGTGAGATCTAATAGCCAACCAGTTGGCTAATTTAAAGATTTTATATATATACATGGTCGTGCTTTTTATCCAACTAGTTTGCGAGACATTTTTTTTTATATATAATGCGTTGGTAAGGTTTTTTTCTTTATATATAGACTGTACTATTTTCATTTAGCTGTATAGTGGATGTCCTAGGCCTAAGCATTTCTATTGGAAATGAATTTCAGCCCCCCCCCCTATAGATTCCAATTCAGGGTTAGGTTTGGTATATATAGGGGGGGGCTTAAATTCATTTCCGATAGAAATGCTTATTATATTTTTAATCAGCATAAAAAAAGCAGTCAATATCGACCAAATCATATTATTGAGTTAGGAATAAAGTGAATACACCATTCAATGCCTTTTTCTGTGCTGATTACGAATATAATAAGCATTTCTATTGGAAATGAATTTCAGCCCCCCCCCTATAAAGGCTATACCTAAACTAACCCTGAATTGGCCTATATAGGGGGGGGGGGGCGGAAACTCATTTCTTATAGAAATTCTTATTATATTCGTAATCAGCATAAAAAAAGGCATCAAATGGTGTATTCACTTTTGTCCCAACTCAATAATATGATTTGGTAGATATTGACCGAAAAGGCATTGAATGGTGTATTCACTTTATTCCTAACTCAATAATATGATTTGGTAGATATTTACTGCACTTTAGACTAATTTAGGTAAAATTCTACTTTAGCTACTCTTGGCTACCTTGGAAAGGGGTTAGGTTAGGGAAACAAAACTTTCAGGAATGTGTCTACATGCTAAAGAATGTCCTGGGAAGGTAGGCTATTTTGAAATACTTACCACCACTCCTTCTCCCGTAGAGGGTCCTGACCTTTAAAAATCTGTGTGTTGTAAAAGCAAAAGCTTGCAAAATAGATTTTCAGCTTCAGTAAGGTACCAAAAAATTGTTTTCAGCTTCATAACTTTGTTCAATCCCAATTTACAAGGTTTTAAAAATTTACAAATATTTTTTTGAAAAAAAAGGTAAATATTTACCAAATCATATTATTGAGTTACAACTAAAGCTATACCACTCAATGCCTTTTTTTATGCTCTTTACAAATATAATAATAATTTTTGTTGGAAATGTATTTTATCCCCCATCCCATTGTATACCAATTCAGGGTATATATTTGCACATTGGGGGGGGGGGGGTAATTTTATTTATGATTAAAGTGAGAGGTAAGTTTAAACTTTACCCCCACCACCCTTAAGTGCAAATATATACCCTTTATTGTTATATATAGATATGGGGGATAAAATTAATTAACAACAAAAATGATGGTGAATATATACAAAATCATATTATTCAGTAACAATTAAAGTGAATATACCATTTGATGCCTTTTTTTATGCTGATTAAAAATATAATAATCATTTATATCAGAAATCAATTTTAGCCCCCCCCCTCTATGTATACCAATTTAGGGTATATATTTCTACATTAGGGGGGTGGGGGCAAATTTTGTTTCTGATTTAAATGGGAGGTAAGTTTAAACTTTACCCCCCCCCCCCTAATGCAGAAATATATAACCGGAATTTGCATATATAGGGGGGGGGCTAAAATTCATTTCCAATAGAAATGAATATTATATTAATAATCAGCATAAAAAAAGGCATTGAATGGTATATTCACTTTAGTTTTTACTTAATAATATGATTTGGTGTATATTTACCAAAATGATTATTATATTTGTAAAGAACATAAAAAAGGGATCAAGTGGTATATTCACTTTAGTTGTAACTCAATAACCTGATTTGGTAAATATTTACCAAAAAAACATTGATATGGGCTTTAAATTCTACTCAAATAACAGAAATTGCATTTTCAGAACAATAGCCAGAGAAAGAACTAATAACTGAAAATTAAGGTAAAATGTTGTTTTGTCCAAATTTCAAATAGGTATAGGCCTAGACCTGTCATGTAGATACATTTCAGGACCCTCCAGAGTGAGAAGAAGAGGAGGTAGGTACTTCAAAATACCTTCCCAGGACATACTTTGGCCTGTAGACCCATCCCTGATAGTTCCATTTTCCTAACCAAACTCCTTTCCAAGATAGCCAAAAGTAGCTAAACTAGAATTTTACCTGAGTTTATCCTTTTAAAGTAGGGCTGGGCCTACTTTATTGTGGCATATTATTCTATGGTACCTTCTATTAAGCCTACTTTTGACAATCTTTTCTCCAATTTTGGAATTATTCTTTCACTGAAAGTGTAGGTATTCAGTCTTTTCACAATCTAAAAAGATGGCAAATTTGTATTCTCACACAATACTTTGCTAGATTAAAGGTGACTTGGCTACACTACTTGATGCATCTTTTTATGCTCTTTTCACATATTTATATTGTCTTGGTTAGTGTACAGTTGGTGTTGTTGAGCAGGAAAAATTATAAAATTCTAATTTTTTTTATATCCTAAAATACTAATTATACCTAAAATCACTTAATCCCCCCCCTAATGTTCAAATGTGGGTAAATATTGATTAGTTCATATTATTGACCTAAAAAACAAAGTGAGCATACCAATAGAGGCCATTTTGCATGCTCTTTCTGAATATAATTATTGATTTTTTTGCAAATTCAGTGTTAAGCCTTTTCTGATGCTTGAAAATGAGGATTTCTTTCTATATTTTTGGTATAACTCTAAAAAGCGCTAAAACTTTGGTTTCAAAGTTACTGTTTCATTTTAAAGTCCATTTTGTTAAAGTTATATTTACTTTATTCAATATAGGAGAAAGCCATAGGCTTTCCACAAGTATATTTTTCCACATATAATCCACAAGTAGGTCTATTGATTTTTCACAATTAGGTTGGATAGAAACTTCAAAACAATTTCTTCATTTTTCTATGTGCCATGTTTCTTCTGTTGGATTTGTTATTTTTCAACATATAGGTGAAATGGCAGCTTTTAAGCAGCCTAACAGAACAAGAAGAAAACATGGCAGATTTGCCTTGAATTTTTTTTTATCAACTTAATCTTGACAAATCAATGTTTGTGAATTACTATTTTTACAAGATGGATTTACAATAAAATAGAAAGTTTGAAACAAATGTTATACCACATTTTTATATTAAAAAAATAAAGAATGAAATTATCATTTTCAAGGATCCTAAAAAGGCTTAAAATTGACTTTGCAAGAACAGCAGTTATTATACCCAGAGAGAACATAAAAATGACATCTAGTGGTATGTTCACTTTATTTGTAGGTTGGTAATAAGAGCTGCTCAATATTTACCCAAATGTGAACCCCCCCCCCCAAATTATAGCCTATAATTCTAATCATTTTATGTTTCTTGATTTTGTCAACATTGATTCAGTTTATGGGTACTAGGTTGAAACAAAAGCATGGCATATAGCAAAGTGCCTCAGCAGTTTATTCCAACCCTTGATCCTTAAAGATTGTAGTACCTCAAGACACTTGTCTTGGTCCTACTCTGTCCAGCATTTATATTAGCAATGTCCATAGCATAAAAATAAAATAACCTTTTATTTTATTCAATAAAGGAGGAAACCATAGGCTTGTTGCGAAACAAACAAAAGAACTGACAGCCTAAACAACAACACTGCAAAACACAAAAAAAAAAATTCATCAGTAAAAAAAACATCTATACAACAGCTATATTACAGAAACTGTGTTTCATAGAACTCAGTTTCATCAAGAGCACTCTTAAATGATTGCACAGAAACTACAGTATCAGGTAAAATATTCCAAAGTTTTTTTGCTTGGTTAAGAAAGCTACATTGACTTATTTTCTTGTGCACTTGCAGCTGATACAGTTTATACAAGTTTTGTTGAGTGGCCCAGTCCACATTATTGACACCCTTCATAATATGGAATGTATTGATCAGGTCAATTTTATGCCATCAAAACTCCAGAAAAGGAAGTCCCCAACACTCCAGTCAATGCTGTTATGGTAAATGGCTCAAATATGGCACAAACTTTGACACCCAATGTTGAACCCTTTCAATTTGCTGCAAGTCACATTTCCATGTAGGATACCACACAGAGGATCAATATTCTACCACCGGGCATACTATTGTCTTGTATAGTATCTTAAAAGTGTGAAGTTTAAATTTCCTAAAACTTCTCTTAATTCAAAGAAGACTGTAATTAGTATTTCGCAAAATTATTGACACGTGCTTGTAAAACTTCAACTGGTTATCAAATTGAATACCTAAATCCCTTACTGAATCTGCAGATGAAACAGGTGTATCACCAAGAAAATAATGATAAGTTGAGCTTTTCGAAAAGTAATGAAGTACAAAACATTTTCAATGGTTTACAAACATGGAGTTCAATTTCCAGCAATCATTTAGGGCATTCAGATCCTCTTGAATAAGGGTGACGTCTGCTGGGGAGGTAACACTTTTATACAGTTTTATATCATCCACAAACAGTATGACAGTGGAGTGACAAAATACTTACAGGACAAAATAGGCCAAACAACTGCCTTGTGCCACACCACTCAAAATTGGACTCTCACTTGAAAGTGCACTACTGACTATAACTTGCTGGGAAGAGTCTGATAAGTAATCTGTAATCCATGTTAAAACTCTACTGCTTAGCTTATAATTTTCACATTTTTCAAGCAATAAAATAACTGACACTTTGTCAAACAATTTACTGAAGTCAATGTACAAGCAGTCAAACTTCAAACCAAAATCAGCCATATTTTGGAAATCTTTTACAACTTCTAGAAACTGCATATTACATAACCTGTTTTTTCTGAAACCATGTTGTGATGGATGCCAGAATTTATTTTGCTTGAAGTAATCCTGTATCCAATATACAATCATCTTTTCAAGAACTCCCAAAAAAATTGAGGTGTTTGAAATTGGATGATAATTTCCAAATTGGAATTTAGATCCTCCTTTATGGAACAGCTTTATGACTGCTTTTTTCCATGCTGAGGGGCATTTACCATTCAACAGACAATGGTTAAACAAAAACGCAAGAGGTTCAGCTAAACATGTGGCTGTCTTTCTGAAGAAAAGCATTAGAAATACCATTCGTCCTTATCGCTGGCTAGTGCAATTTAAGGTAATTTAAGGTAAGGTAATATCTGGAGCTTTATTAATGGAAAGGTCATGGAGAATTTTTAAAATCTGCTCTGAAGAAATATCAGTCATCAAAGGGCACTTTGTCTGCTGAAAACAAATTCAGTAAAATGGGACAGACTTCATGCATGGACATCATTCAGATTTACAAAATCTGATGAAAACACTTGAGTAAACACATCAGCCTTTTTCTGATAATTGCTTATTAATTCACTAGTAGCTGGGTCATCAAAAATGCACAAATCAGTTGAGGAATCAGTCTTGTTTCTATTAACATACTTCCAAAACTTCTTTGGACACCCTTGAATGTTAGTAATGATTGACAATTTGAGTTATTCCCAGTTAACACATAGTGAATGAGTGGCAATATTGGGTGTATTGAAGTCACCAAGAACAAAAATTTTTGAGAAAACAGACAAAAGGTATGACAGATAACTCAGCAGGTGATTGTCATTTAACATACTTGGCTTTGTATGTTAAATGCCTACAATCCTCACATTTTGGGATACCCCTGGCAACTTAACTTCCTCACTAATTACTTGACTTAATTCCATAGTAAACAAAACATCAACTTCTGCATATTTAAATTTTGACAATGACAAAACATAAATACAAACTCCTCTTTTTAAATGCTTGTTGTCCACAATATTATAGCCACTCAGTTGACAAAAATGTGCTTTGGGGTTGAGGCAGTGCTTTGGAAGCACCTCAGTCACAATAACTATATCAGGTTTCTGTAAATTTACCAAAGAATAAAGTTCATCAAGTTTGTTTGAAAGTACATCAACACAGAAAGATTAAAGATTATTCTTCCATTTCATGCCTACAGGGGGCTGCTCTTTATGCTGACAAGTCTAAGCTTGCAGGGGCATCCAATACTGCTGATGCAAGAACCTCCCTGTAGGAATACCTGGATAACCTAGCACACTGATCAGAAAAGTGGCTGCTAGGGTCAGGGGCATCACTAGCCTTTTACCTTTGGGGGGATGTCAAAAATGTGCCAATCAATTTGGGTACTTGATGCATCTTTGTATGCTCTTTTCACATATTTATATTGTCTTGGTTAGTGTACAGTTGGTGTTTTTGAGCAGGAAACATTATAAAATTCTAATTTTTTTTAGATCCTAAAATACTTATTATCCCTAAAAGCACTGAATCCCCCCCCTAATGTGCAAATGTGGGTAAATATTGAGTAGTTCATATTATTGACCTAAAAAACAAAGTGATCATACCAATAGAGGCCATTTTGCATGCTCTTTCTGAATATAATTATTGCTTTTTGTGCAAATTCAGTGTTAACCCGTTTCTGATGCTTGAAAATGAGGATTTCTTTATATATTTTTGGTATAACTCTAAAAAGCTCTAAAACTATGTTTCAAAGTTACTGTTTCATTTTAAAGTCCATTTTGTTAAAGTTATATTTACTTTATTCAATATAGGAGAAAGCCATAGGCTTTCCACAAGTATATTTTTCCACATATAATCCACTAGTAGGTCTATTGATTTTTCACAATTAGGTTGGATAGAAACTTCAAAACAATTTCTTCATTTTTCTATCTGCCATGTTTCTTCTGTTGGATTTGTTATTTTTCAACATATAGGTGAAATGGAAGTTTTTAAGCAGCCTGACAGAACAAGAAGAAAACATGGCAGATTTGCCTTGAATTTTTTTTTATCAGCTTAATCTTGACAAATCAATGTTTGTGAATTACTATTTTTACAAGATGGATTTACAATAAAATAGAAAGTTTCAAACAAATGTTATACCACATTTTTATATTAAAAAAATATAGAATGAAATTATTATTTTCAAGGGTCCTAAAAGGGCTTAAAATTAAATTTGCAAGAACAGCAATTATTATACTCAGAGAGAACATAAAAATGACATCTAGTGGTATGTTCACTTTATTTGTAGGTTGGTAATAAGAGCTGCTCAATCTTTACCCCCATTTTACCCCTCCCCCCCCCCCCAAATTATAGCCTATAATTCTAATCATTTTATGTTTCTTGATTTTGTCAACATTGATTCAGTTTATGGGTACTAGGTTGAAACAAAAGCATGGCATATAGCAAAGTGCCTCAGCAGTTTATTCCAACCCTTGATCCTTAAAGATTGTAGTACCTCAAGACACTTGTCTTGGTCCTACTCTGTCCAGCATTTATATTAGCAATGTCCATAGCATAAAAATAAAATAACCTTTTATTTTATTCAATAAAGGAGGAAACCATAGGCTTGTTGCGAAACAAACACAAGAACTGACAGACTAAACAACAACACTGCAAAACACAAAAAAAAAATATTCATCAGAAAAAAAAAACATCTATACAACAGCTATATTACAGAAACTGTGTTTCATATAAATCAGTTTCAACAAGAGCACTCTTAAATGATTGCACTCTTTGCACAGAAACTACAGTATCAGGTAAAATATTCCAAAGTTTTTTTGCTTGTTTAAGAAAGCTACATTGACTTATTTTCTTGTGCACTTGCAGCTGATACAGTTTATACAAGTTTTGTTGAGTGGCCCAGTCCACATTATTGACACCCTTCATAATATGGAATGTATTGATCAGGTCAATTTTATGCCATCAAAACTCCTGAAAAGGAAGTCCCCAACACTCCAGTCAATGTTGATATGGTAAATGGCTCAAATATGGCACAAACTTTGACACCCAATGTTGAACCCTTTCAATTTGCTGCAAGTCACATTTCCATGTAGGATACCACACAGAGGAACAATATTCTACCACCGGGCATACTATTGTCTTGTATAGTATCTTAAAAGTGTGAAGTTTAAATTTCCTAAAACTTCTCTTAATTCAAAGCAGACTGTAATTAGTATTTCACAAAATTATTGACACATGCTTGTAAAACTTAACTGGTTATCAAATTGAATACCTAAATTCCTTACTGAATCTGCAGATGAAACAGGTGTATCACCAAGAAAATAATGATAAGTTGAGCTTTTCAAAAAGTAATGAAGTACAAAACATTTTCAATGATTTACAAACATGGAGTTCAATTTACAGCAATCATTTAGGGCATTCAGATCCTCTTGAATAAGGGTGACGTCTACTGGGGAGGTAAGACTTTTATACAGTTTTATATCATCCACAAACAGTATGACAGTGGAGTGACAAAATACTTATAGGACAAAATAGGCCAAACAACTGCCTTGTGCCACACCACTCAAAATTGGACTCTCACTTGAAAGTGCACTACTGACTATAACTTGCTGGGAAGAGTCTGATAAGTAATCTGTAATCCATGTTAAAGCTCTACTGCTTAGCTTATACTTTTCACATTTTTCAAGCAATAAAATAACTGAAACTTTGTCAAACAATTTACTGAAGTCAATGTACAAGCAGTCAAACTTCAAACCAAAATCAGCCATATTTTGGAAATCTTTTACAACTTCTAGCAACTGCATATTACATAACCTGTTTTTTCTGAAACCATGTTGTGACGGATGCCAGAATTTATTTTGCTTTAAGTAATCCTGTATCCAATATACAATCATCTTTTCAAGAACTCCCAAAAAAATTGAGGTGTTTGAAATTGGATGATAATTTCCAAATTGGAATTTAGATCCTCCTTTATGGAACAGCTTTATGACTGCTTTTTTCCATGCTGAGGGGCATTTACCATTCAACAGACAATGGTTAAACAAAAACGCAAGAGGTTCAGCTAAACATGTGGCTGTCTTCTGAAGAAAAGCATTAGAAATATCATTCGTCCTTATCGCTGGCTAGTGCAATTTAAGGTAATTTAAGGTAAGGTAATATCTGGAGCTTTATTAATGGAAAGGTCATGGAGAATTTTTAAAACCTGCTCTGAAGAAATATCAGTCATCAAAGGGCACTTTGTCTGCTGAAACAAATTCAGTAAAATGGGACAGACTTCATGCATGGACATCATTCAGATTTACAAAATCTGATGAAAACACTTGAGTAAACACATCAGCCTTTTTCTGATCATTACTTATTAATTCACTAGTAGCTGGGTCATCAAAAATGCACAAATCAGTTGAGGAATCAGTCTTGTTTCTATTAACATACTTCCAAAACTTCTTTGGACACCCTCGAATGTTAGTAATGATTGACAATTTGAGTTATTCCCAGTTAACACATAGTGAATGAGTGGCATGATTCCACGCCCTTTTATACTCACACCACAAGTCTTTGTTTTTTTTCCAACATATGCTGTCTCCATTGTTTATTTTTATCACTAATTGCATCAAATACAAATTTTGGCAGTTGTCTTCTTTTTCTTGAACCTTCTTCTATGTAATATTGCGGAATGAAACTATCACATGCTTCTTTTATAACCTCTCAGATGAACTTAAAAGAACATCTGCATTCCTAGACTGAAGCTCCTCAAAAAAAGAAACAGAATGGATAAAGTCTTGAATTTCATTGTATATAATCACAATAAAATTTAGAACCACAGTTCACTGCTGCACTTACATTCATTGGTAGAGACGTAACTACATGGTTGCTTTTACCTAGAGGTGGCAGAATCTTAAGGTCTAGTATGTCACCTGGAGATTTTGTGATCACCAAATCTAGTACATGGGGAGTGGAATGATTTCTGAGCCTTCTGGGATCAACAATATGCTGGCACAGAAAACTATCCTGTAACATTTGCACAAGTTTAAAAGCAAAACTCTGGTCTATCATTGACATAGCCTGGGATAACCAGTCAATATTGGGTGTATTGAAGTCACCAAGAACAAAAATTTTTGAGAAAACAGACAAAGGTATGACAGATAACTCAGCAGGTGATTGTCATTTAACATACTTGGCTTTGTATGTTAAATGCCTACAATTCTCACATTTTGGGATACCCCTGGCAACTTAACTTCCACACTAATTACTTGACTTAATTCCATAGTAAACAAAACATCAACTTCTGCATATTTAAATTTTGACAATGACAAAACATAAATACAAACTCCTCTTTTTGAATGCTTGTTGTCCACAATATTATAGCCACTCAGTTGACAAAAATGTGCTTTGGGGTTGAGGCAGTGCTTTGGAAGCACCTCAGTCACAATAACTATATCAGGTTTCTGTAAATTTACCAAAGAATAAAGTTCATCAAGTTTGTTTGAAAGTACATCAACACAGAAAGATTAAAGATTATTCTTCCATTTCATGCCTACAGGGGGCTGCTCTTTATGCTGACAAGTCTAAGCTTGCAGGGGCATCCAATACTGCTGATGCAAGAACCTCCCTGTAGGAATACCTGGATAACCTAGCACACTGATCAGAAAAGTGGCTGCTAGGGTCAGGGGCATCACTAGCCTTTTACCTTTGGGGGGATGTCAAAAATGTGCCAATCAATTTGGGAACATACCTACAACAACTGACATTTTTTACTTGTTTTATTGTGTTAAAATAATGTTTATTATTTGCAGAAAATCGTCATATATTGTAGAGAAAAACTCAGGTATAAAAGTAAAATCAAGACAAAGAAAATAAGCTAAACTTTAAGGCTGCACAGCTTTTCTAATTTCGACTTTTCTGCAAGTAGTTTAAGGTCAATTTTTTCCAGTAGGCCTTTTTCTGACATCGTGAGCATGCAATGGTCAAGTCAATCATTTCCCATGGTTGACTTCAATCTGTTCTTGACAATTTTTCGTCTTGCTAAATATTTGTTCACCTTTGGCCAATATTTTAGCAATAGTTTGGCAAAATTGGATGCTCTGTAACTAAAGGCAACCCTTGTTTGTTCTTCTTCACTAGAGAGAACAACTTGGCAAACTCAATGATACTTCCAGCACTCTTGCAAAAAGAAAGATAATGTTCCCTCTGTGGGCTTGGCATCTGATGTATTGAACATTTCTTCCTAATTTCTTGGAAATGTGAGCTTGTGTTCCCTTGAAGCAACCACTCATGTTACTTGCAAAATTGTGGCATTAAAATGCCAGTTTTTTTTTCATTGATACAAGCCTTCCGCCAAACTTGTAGAATTTATTCTGCAACTTGGACTCAGAATCTTTAATAATGAGTAAATGCTCTTTAGTGGCTCCCTCTCTATCAATGTGCTGTACACCTACAGCTAAACACTCTTCATGGCTGACAGTGGGTGTTTTGTATGCAAAGATATCAAAAAAGTCCGCATCATTAACCTCTGAGAAACTTTTTTTAACTGGCTCTGTTCCAACAATTGCAATTAATTGATTTTGGCTTTTACCCAACCAATAGCGGGTTAATTGTGGTTTGTCCTGTTTTTTTTTTTTTTTTTCAATGGCCCAATTCAATTTTTGGTTTCAAAAGAATAGTAGCTATCTCAATGTGATTTTTCCTGTCATGAATCTTCCCATGAAAAGCCAGCCCTTGTTTACCTAGAGTGGTGGTAACATCTAGCAACATGTATATAGTGCAACAGCCTCTTTTGCTTTCTTTTTTGACTCTGTATATTTTATCTCCATGTTAACTAAGCTTGGTAATGATCTGTTGCTGTCTATAAAACAAATAAGATCACCTGCAGAAGCTTTGAGATCATTTGATTGGAAGTGAGTGATGAGCATTCCAGCCTTGGTGCCCTTGCTTTGCATTTTGTGCCAGTTTCTAGTTCTTGTTATAAATGAAGAAGCCTTGTTTCTGCATTTGTGGCAGAATGTGCCAAACTAGAAGTTGCAGCAATTGGAAACAACAAACAGGCAAAGTAGTGAGCGAAATATTTCTTGACACTATACTCTAGGAAGCAAGTAGCCTATTCATTGTACCAGTTTCTAACAAACTGTAATTGGTGTTTGGAACTCTGGGATTGGATTTCCTTGTTTATTGAAAAATTGATTTTGGCTGAAATGGTCCTATTTTGATAGGCTTCAGCTTTTCTGAGCCTGAAATTTTTTTTTTTAAGCTTGGGATTGTGCTTGACCCCTATGATCCCAGCTTGCTGTGAAATTTTGGCTTCAGATCTTACTCCTTCCATTCTTGACACTTTCTGAGAAAAGAATTTATCTGACTAACTAATAAGACTAGTTCCATATTTGCTGATTGATTGTTCTATGTCTACTGCTTGTAAATTGCAGCATCTAACTTGTTGGAGATGGAATCCAACTTTAATTCAAATGTCACTTTTTTTTGCTGCTTTGGTACAGTCAGTAATGCAAAAAAGAAGAGTGAAGATATTGCTGATTCCTACTGTTTCTTTGTGATCACTTTCTGAACAGCAAACTTCTTCCAATGTTTTTTTTTCTTTCACCAGGTTCCACAGTGTCAGGCCTGAAAGGATAATGGTTCAGCTGCATTTTCTTCTATTCAGACTCCAATCTTTGTCAAGGATGGGCCAGGACAAACTTCATCAAGATGTGTCTGAAATAGTACTTCAATTATACCACATTTATTTGTCTTTATTTATTTGTTGCATTTGAAAAAATTGAAAAGCTCAAAACAAATTCAACAACTTTTACAAGGCAACCTGGCCATAACAAATTCAACTTGAAAGGTAATTTCAAAACCATATTCTTCTTTGCTTCTTGCAGGCAATTTGGTACACTTCAGTTCAGTTCTATTTTAAAGTAAACGTCAAAAGAAAAGAGAGTAGGAACCCCAAAAGTAGAGAGCAAGCTCAAATGTGTAGAGGTTTGCGACACAGTAATACTGCTATTTTGCATACATAATTACGTATACTCCAATATCTCTAAAACTCACGCGGCTCCAATACTCCATTCCTGTACAAAAGACCGACTTACCAGGACTTTCCTCTAAGTCACAGAAACAAAATTAAATTAGGTAGAAATGCAAAAGTTTGTATATTAAAAGGACATGTTCACTGCTTTTCAGGATAACTCATCTTTTTATTATATATAATTAAAGATTAAGGATAGATTTTGTTGAATATCCCTAATCTTTTTATCATTTCCTTGTTTATCAGTTACAAATTATTCAGTATTTCAATCAAATTTTTTAAAGATTACTGCACTTTAATAAACTGACACTTGTTTAAAAAATTTCCCCTTAAAAGTAAGATTCTGCACAGACTTTGGGAGTCAATCCTATCAAATTATGTGGTTGCACGGACATCTGCTGAACTTTTTTGAGAAACATCTTTAGCAGTCTCAGGATGCTAGATGCAAGGTGGCTGTGACTCTGCACTAAAACAACAGGCACAACTGAAGACAGACTCTAAGCTTTCTGTTGGCTCAAATTGCTCTAAGCTATCTTGCAGTTTGAAATAAAGTTTGCTTGTGACAGGGCCTTCTATGGTTTTCTTGGAGCTTCTTGGCCATAAGCATTTTGGAATATAAAATAGAGTGATCTTCTGCACAATCTTTGGCCTAATCTTCACTTTGATACTGGTTTCCAGTTCTTCACTATGATGCTTTGGAATACGGGTAGCTCAATAATCAGAGTCAAATTAGTAATACTTTTCATCATAATTCTTTTGAAACATACTTTACACCAAGCTTTATTCTAGTTCTGGATCTTTTTCTTTGTTCTGCAACCATTTTCATGTGCTGATGATCTAAAAAAATAAAATAGTCCTCCAAGCGTCCTTTTACGTTCAAATCTTGCTAATAGAAATTGCAATTTCTAGATCACTGGAAACTTGCATTGCTGTAAACTTTCCTCTCTCTTGACAAACTGGTTAGGTTTGAATTTATTTTTACATGTTTGTGTATTACAGAGTTTCCTTTTGAAGTACCAATACAACCCAGGTCACTAAGCTTCCTGCCTTCTTTTTCGTAATTTTTATTATTAAATCAAGTCTTGAAATAAGTTGAATGTTGCAAAGTAGCAAAATTTTCGAAACTAGAATGGAAAATTGTTCCTTTCTCTTGCATTTTTAATTCTTCATACCCTGGATTATATGATTTATTATATGGCTTTTGAGAATAAGAGAAAGAGGCCTAATTCTAAATGAGCTTAGTATAACCTTGTAATGCTATTGGCTTATGTATTAGAAAAATATGTCAGATGTTCCTGATATTTTGGAAAGAAACAACAATATTTCCCAATATGTTTTTCTCAGTAGAGCCTGTCTAACTGGGACATTGACAAATATCAAATTTTGCAAAACTCCATCTGACAAGTCGTTTTCTTGGCAGCCAATTGGTTTCTGTCAACTTTGCGCAGATAGAGCAGTCAATCTCGTTGTCTTTGCCTGACAGAAGTCTTTTATGACATAATAATGGACTGACAAAATATTATGTTTTTGTCAACTTTGCGCAGATGAAACGGTAAATTTCGTAGCCCTTCGCTCAACAGAAGTCTTTAATGACATTAGACTGGACAGACAGAATACCAAGTTTTATAGGGCTTGGTTCAACAAGTCGTTTTCTAGGGGGCAATTGGTTTCCGTCGACTTTGCGCAGATGAAGGAGTAAATTTTGTTGTTCTTTCCCAAAGAAAGTCTTTTTTGACCTCATATTGGACCGAAAAAATACTAAGATTTGTAGGGCTCGGCTTGCTTAGTCGTTTTGGTACTTTTGTAGAAAGCGGTAAGTGCGTGAAAAGTTAAGTTTCGTTAACGCTAATGACATAAAACAAAATTGAATGCAAATATAATAGTTCAGAAACAAAGTTGGGCTATATATTTGTACATTAGGGGGGGGATTGTAACGTACAGGATATAATAAATACTTAACCTAATCAACTAAAATTTGGTAATTTTTATTCCCCCTAAACCTCAAAAAACTAAACTTTAAATGTAGTTCCTGGAGTGAGAAACCCTTTGTAATGCCTTTCTTTATACAGCATCTCGTGTAAGTACTGGGTTTTATTCTATCTAATCTTCAATGCAATATTCGCGTGCTTACCGCTTGCTACAAGAGTACCGTTGTGTGGTTTGAAATTGTAGGGAGAGTAACCTGTAGAATAGAGTTATTAAAATAAAAGATACTTTTTTTATTTTTTTTAAAAAGAAAAAATATATAAAAAATAAAAGAAACATTTTATTGTGTAAATTTGAGTATAGAGAGTATACATTTCTGGAGAGGGGTTACACTGATTATTATTTTTATGTCTATAATTCTCCTTCATAAGCAAAGCTTGGTCTCCTAGTGCTGCATGATAAAATTGATAACAATAGAAAGAGAATGGGTTGGTACCACTTATACATGCACAAACAATTTTTTAAATTATGGGAAAAATATGCATATTTTGTTTAAATTCACTTTATTCTATTAGCAGACATTTCATACAGCATGCTGATGCAGAAATAAATGTCACACAAGCAGTACTGGCATTGCATGAAATGTGACTAATTTCAGCCATAATTCTTTGCACATTTATGTAAATTTTTTTTTGAGCTGGTTAAAAGAAATGAATAGAAGAGCAAAAATAGCAAGAAGTCATCATGGTATTATACGTAAAGGCAGTGCTTCACTTATGGGCTAGTATGTGAATCCAAAACATAAGGAATAGGACAGTATCGGTACTTATTAGGCACTTCAATGGCACAAGAGAATCAGAGTTTCAATAAAACCTGGAAATAAGAATTAAAACAGCTAAATCATTCCTGGAGTGAATCTCCTTCTACTAAATTCCATGATCAAACTACAACTAATTTGACCTCTTTTTTCATAGTACGAATCGTAGAAGCTTCAAAGGGGGCTCATTCGATTGGAAATCGAGAGTTCTATTGCCCTTTTTCATAGTCGAAAATGATTGGAGGGCAACTAGCCCCCCCCCCACGCCCATAAGTTCCCCAACCACCTCCTATAAAAATTGTGAGAGAGCCATTTGATTCAGCGTAGTTGATTTCCAGATTGAAAATATACTTTTGAGGAGGACACTCCCCCAAAACCCTCAGGGCAAGGGTTTTAAGTTATGCCCTGGGGACATATAAGGTTTTTTTATAGAAGGCATGTTGTAGAAACTTCAAAACAGGCTCATTCGATTGGAAATTAAAGAGCTAGTGCCCTTTTTAATAGTCGAAAGTGATTGGAGTGTAACTAGCACCCCTACCCCCCCCCCCCCGCCCAGTATTTCCCCAAACGCATCCAATCAAAATTTTCAGTTAGCCATTTTGTTCAGCATAGTTGATTTCCAAATAGAAAATATATTTTTGAGGAGGACACTCCCCCACAACCCTCAGGGCAAGGGTTTTAAGTTATGCCCTGGGGGCATATAAGGTTTTTTATAGAAGGCGTTGTCGTAGAAACTTCAAAACAGGCTCATTCGATTTGAAATTAAAGGGCTAGTGCCCTTTTTAATAGTCGAAAGTGATTGGAGAGCAACTAGCCCCCCCCGCCCCGCCGTCCCCCCCCCCCCGCCAAGACAAATGGTGCTTAATACATTGTTTTAAGATGAGTTTATTTAAAGAGATACAATATTTTTTTGAGGAGGATACTCCACCACAACCCTAAGGGCAAGGGTTTAAAGTTATGCCGAGGGGGTATATAAGGTATTTATAGAAGGCGTTGTCGTACCATCTTCAAAAAATGCTAATTCTATTGGACATTGAAGGGCTCGGGCCCATTTTAATAGTCGAAAGTGTTTGGTGTGCAACTAGCCCCCCCCCCCCTCCACGCCCCTCCTTTCCCCAAAAACATCCAATAAAAATTTTGAGATAGCCATTTTGTTCAGCGGAGTTTATTTCCAGATACAAAATATATTTTTGAGGAGGTTACTCCACCACAACCCTCGGGGCAACGGTTTTAAGTTATGCCCTGGGGGCATATAAGGTATTTATTGAAGGCGTTGTCATAGAAAATTCAAAAAGGGGTCATTCTTTTGAAAATTAAAAGGGCTTGTGCCCTTTTTAATAGTCAAAAGTGATTGGAGGGCAACTAGCCCCCCCCCCACTACGCCCATCAGTCACCCAAATACCTCCAATCAAAATTTTGAGCTAGCCATTTTTGTCCAGTGTAGTGGATTTCCACATTGAAAATATATTTTTGAGATGGATACTCCCCCAAAACTCTCAGGGCAAAGGTGTTAAGTTATACCCTGGGGGAATATACGGTTTTTATAGAAGGCGTTGTCGTAGAAACTTCAAAACAGACTCTTTCGATTGGAAATTAAAAGGCTTGTGCCCTTTTTAAAAGTCGAACGGGTTTGGAGGGCACCTAGCCCCCCCCCCCTATGCGCTTCATTTCCCCAAACACAGCCAATGATAGTTTTGAGATAGACATTTTGTTGAGTATTGTTGATTTCCAGATAGAAAATATTTTTTTGAAGAGGACACTCCCTCACAGCCATCAGGACAAGGGTTGTAAGTCATGCCGTGGGGGCATATAAGGTTTTTACAGAAGGTGTTGTCATAGAAAATTCAAAACAGGCTCATTCGATTGGATATTAAAGGGCTAGTGCCCTTGTTAATAGTCGTAAGTGATTGGCGTGCACCTAGCCCCCCCCCCTCCACGCCCCCCCTTTCCCCAAACAAAACCAATCAAAATTTTGAGATAGCTATTTTGTTCAGCGCAGTATATTTCCAGATAGAAAATATATTTTTGAGGAGGAGATTCCCCCACAACCCTCAGGGCAAGGGTTTTAAGTTATGCCCTGGGGGCATATGAGGTTTTTATAGAAGGCGTTGTCATAGAAACTTCAAAAAGGGGTCATTCTTTTGGAAATTCAAAGGGATAGTGCCCTTTTTAATAGTCAAAAGTGATTGGAGGGCAACTAGCCCCCCCCTGCGCCCATCATTCCGCCAAACACATCCAATCAAAATTTTGAGATAGCCGTTTTTGTTCAGCGTAGTTGATTTCCAGATTGAAAATATATTTTTGAGAAGGACACTCCCCCACAACCCTCAGGGCAAAGGTTTTAAGTTATGACCTGGGGGCATATAAGGTTTTTATAGAACGCGTTGTCGTAGAAACTTCAAAACAGGCACATTCAATTGGAAATTCAAAGGGCTATTACCCTTTTTAATAGTCGACAGTGATTGGAGGGCAACTAGCCCCCCCCCGCCCCACGCCCATCATTCCCCCCAACACATCCCAGCAAAATTTTGAGATATCCATTTTGTTCAGCGTATTTGATTTCCAGATAGAAAATATTTTTTTGAGAAGGACAATCCCCCAAAAACCTCAGGGCCAGGGTCTTAAGTTATGCCCTGGGGTCATATTAGGTTTTTATAGAAGGTGGTGTCGTAGAAACTTCAAAAAAGGCTCATTCGATTGGAAATTCCGAGGGCTAGCGCCCTTTGTAATAGTCGAAAATGATTTGACGGCAACTACCCCCTCTCACGCCCACCGTTTCCCCGAACACACCCAATCAAAACTTTAAGACAGCCATTTTATTTAACGTAGTTTTAAGTTCTGGAAATTAAGTCTTTGAGGAATACAACTACCCCAAAGCCCTCAGGGCAAGGGTTGTAATTTAAGGATTATCCAAATCCTTCATATTATTTCTTATGGAAGGGATGCTCGTATAAGCTTTAGAGAGGGCTCGTTTGATTGAAAATTGAAAGTTCTTGTTCACTTTTTAAGAGTCAAAAGAGATTGAAGGACAGCTAGCCCCTCTCCCTCCTCCACGCCCTAAGTGCATCAGATAAAAATTTTGAGATAGACATTTTGTTAAAATAGTTCAAAGTTCTTATAACAAAAAACTCCGGTGTCGACACAGCCCACCAGGGCCCAGGGGTAGGCGTTGTACGTTATGCCCTGGGGCATAACTTATTAAGGGGGGTTTATAACTTATGGGAAGGGGATTTGTATGGGAATAACACATAGGAAATCTATTATAATTATCCAATTATAAGGTTTAAATACATACTCTGGGATAGATGCAAAATTGCTTTGGCACACAAATTCATATTAAGGTCAATTCCAAACAGTCGTGATCCCTTTGTGTCAGGAAGTGAAATGGTCTAAACCCCCTGATTGGAGCTATTTTTTCAATCCATTCATTGTTGTCAATCGCTTTCCACAATTTATGCAAGCTATATATTGTTCATATATATGTTCTTTATAAAAGAGTTAATATTATAGAATTTTAAAAAAACCTAATTCGGTTTAAACCTACATTTATAGATCCAATTTTTAAAGTCAAGAATAATCTGACAGTAAGAACCCCCCCCCCATGTAATAAAAACTTGGAAATCCTTTAGATCAAAAACGAAAAAAAATTAACTTAAAAAAAACTTTAAAAAAAATATTTTTTTAAAATAAAATCTTAGGCCATTTTAAACTTAATCTCAGTAGATACAAATATATTTCAAAATTAAAACTCAACACGACCAGAAATTACTATTAAAGAATAAATGAAACCAAAAATGAACAGAAATTAAATAAACAATCATATCAAAAAAAATACAACAAGTAATAATATAAATGAATAAATAGATCTTAAAGCGAGTAATAATTAGATTCAATATGAAAATCAAGCTTAAAACGAAAACAAATATTTTTCTATTAAAGTATAAATGAAACTTAAAACGGACAGAAATTAAATAAACGATCAATGCGAACAAACATACAATATATATTAATGTAAATGAATGAATAAATCTTAAAACGAGTGAAACTTAAATTGAATATGCAAATCAAGTTTGAATCGAATAAAAATAGTTACTAACAAGAGCGTGGGTATCGTATCACTGTAGAAACCTAAGACCTACTGTGTCATTGGCTATTTACTGAAAACAATTCTTTGAAATATTTTCACTTTTGTAACTTTAAGAAATCAAAAATTAATCATGATTTTAGGGAATAAATATCAGCATATGTATATTAAATTGACAATGCACATTTTGTGCATTGTTTCCTTATATTAAAAATGAGCAATTATCAGCTCAAATTAGAGGAAGTTTGACACTTAAAATGAGCAACAGTTTTAAAGCTACTTAATAAATTATAGTTTTTTTCCTTTTTTTTGGGGGGGGGCAACAGTTTTTTTTAACACAAAAAAAATCATATGAAAGGGTTGACTAAAGAATTGATTTATATATTAAAATTAAATCGTGTTATCATGAGAATAGAATGTGATTTTTTCAGATTTTTCGCTTTTCAACTGAAAGAAAAAAGGGGGTATCCCTGCATGTGTCAGTTGCCCCACTAAATGCCTGGGGGTGGTACACAGAGGGTCAAGGGATAGTACATAGTGAGCTATGACACAAACCAATTTTTTATTAGCAAAAAGGGTAAAATCACTTGTATGATTAAATCATTGACTTCAAATAATTAAAATCAAGCACACTTTCACCATAAATTGACTATCAATTGGTGAACTTGAAATATGTATAATGAATATGCTCTGGAAGCAGTATTGGGCAGGAACAGGGGGTGATGATTTTTTTAGTATATCTTTTCTGGGGTAAAATATAAAGTCTGGCCATACACATGGCAACAAGAGAAAAATGTTTTACTATACAACCAGTGTAAAATCTTCCCTCAAATACTACCCTTACAAAGTAACCACTGTTGATGTAGCTAAAGACGTCTTAAGTCACATCCCCTTCATCAGAAGAATCAGCTTTCAAAGAATGATTACTTTCATCATCCAGGACCATTTCAACTGTGTGGCTCTATGAAGAGTTTCTTCTCTATGCAGGTGTTTTTCCCTTCGGCAACTTATCTCATTAACTACTTTGCTGATCTTTCCTTTTCTTTTTTTTCCATCTGCAGTATGATGGGTGTAACCTAATCATGTTGGGTAGTAAGTGGCTTTGCTTTTGGAATGGTCTTACTTGCTCAAGAGTAGCTGGTTCTTGATTTGGAACAAGAGCTGATGAGCTCCAAGCTTATTCATTGTCTACCTCAGCCCCATGGTCTTCAGGCTTACATAGGACATCATTTGCAGAACTAAAAGATGCAGGTCCATCAAGATTAGCAGGAGCAGGCTTGTCAGTGACCAAAAAGATACGAAAATCTTCTACTGCCAAGATTTCAGCATTTTAGGGCCACATTCCAGTTTTTTTTAAGCCCCTCATGATATTATTTGGGGTAACACTAGAGAAAGACTTCATCTAACACGAGAAGCAATGTCATATGTTGTCAAGATTTTCCCAGGATTAGACAACATCCTTTTATTTGCAGCTTGATCATATTGGTACTTGAAGGGGATGTATACGATAGCATCTAACAGCTAGAGCGTGTGGCTGCATTGAGGGGGAATTGTAAGTAGCATGATGCCTGAATCTTTTGCAGAGTGCACAACTTTTAAGCTGAAATACAAGACTCATGGTTTTGTAAGATTAGAAGCTTGTGGCTCTCTTGAGATGCATGTGAATATACCTTGAAGTGATGAATATATTTCAAAAATAAGTCTTGGTTTATCCAACCTGATGGCACAACTCTGCCTTCTGGGTTGGGTGCAACACCAATTAGCATTTGAGGCTGAAAAATTTGCCTTGGAAATATGAAGTAAAGTGATAAATACTGACCACTTCCAGCAACAGTCCTAACCTTGGTGACAGGGACACCTCTCTCTGAGGTTGTCACCTTGCCAGCTATCTTATGACTCCTCTCCCCAAACACCTTAGGAGGAACATGAACCTGGATGTGGGGTCTGGGGGACATTCCAGGGGGGGGAATGCTGGCTCCCAAAATTGTATTAGGCCAAGTTAGAGTAGTTTTGCATTGTGTATTTTAGAAGTGTGAGTATTATGAGCTATAGTATATTAAATTGTGTATTAGGCGAGTTAAGGTATGTTTCCTATTGTGAGCAAAATTGTTTTTCTTTTTTTTTCCTTTTGCTGAGTGAGAATTATTGTTGCCCTTGTGTAGTTCTTGTCTTGTTTTCTTCTTTGTTTTATTTACTCCTCTAGCATGCATTTTTGTGTATAGAGGGTACAAATAAATTATTATAAGTGCAAATAATACATGATGTGATCCTTTTTTGAATCTTTACTTTAATGGATCTTTGTTTTCTACCACCACCACGTGTTTTCTAGAATTTTTTCTGTAGATTATTTTCTTATACTGGCCAGGGGCGTTGCTTGTGAGCCCCCCCCCCCCTAATTTTATCAGCCTATCAATAGAAGAAATTTAGCTAGTAAAATAATGGTGCAAAGCACTGCTATTTTACTGGCTCACTTTTTTCAGTAGGTAAATGGGCTGATGGAAATAAATAACATACAGTCAATGGAAAATGATCGGCCTAAGTCAGTAATCAGTCAATTGTTTAACAGTAAAAAAAAACAATACAATCAAAAGTTTAATAGCAATATCGCCCAAATCACTCTGTAAAAATGGCCAACCAGTCAGTAAAATCCATTGGCTCCCCTCACCAAACATTTTGGCTATTCTATTTATATATATATATATATATATATATATATATATGGTACACACGAAAGAAGTCAAGTTTGGTTAATGCCAATAAAAAAAAGGATGAATATATAATACTCGTAGTTTAGAAACAAATTTGGGCTATATATTTGCACATTAGGGGGAGGGTGTAAAGCAAACCATATATTAAATACGTAACCTAACCTAGGTCCCCCCCCCCCTAAACCCCAAAAAACAACAGTTAAAACATTGTAAATTCAATGAGAAACCACGCTCTTCGAAACATTTAGATAGCAATTAGCCGCTTTACGGGTCTCCATCACTGTATTCGACAATCTATAGCGCTGTGTACCATTAAGCACAACTGTACCAAAAGTTATCAATTATTGTGTAACAAAAAGAAAATAGATTCTACATTCATTTTGAGAACAAAAAGTTGATTTAAAAGCACCTTCCTTGTGACAAAATATGTTTCCAGTGGATTATTGATCTTGCCTTTACTGTTCAAATTGTTCCTATAAAATGTCTGAATGAATGTTATTTTTGTGAAATAAGCAACCAAAAGGAATTTAAACCATTGACCACCTAAGTGCTATCCCGAATTAATCTTATCATCCCCTAAAGGTACCATTTGCCAAATGTAAAAGTAAGTTATCCTACTATAAGTAGGCTTTACTTAAATATACCATGCTAAGCAGGGGTGAAGCTCCAGAATTTTTCTGGGGGGAGGGGGGCAAGAGGGGTCTATATCCGGTTAGTCAACTGGCATAGGCTTTATAATAACCTTTTCTCAAAATTATCGGTGGGACCCTACCCCCCCCCCTCGAGAAGACGCCGCGGATACTAAATACTGTGCTAGAACAGCCTTTTTATCCCTAAAAAGTTGTCATTTGCAAAATGCAGAAGTAAGGCCATGTGATGTGATCCTGTCAACGTACTTTTTGTTTCGTTTTCGATTTTTTGCCTGGGCTGTTGGCCATCCAATATTAAAATACACTCCCTGCAAAAAGAGATGCCTGTTTAATAAGAAATAATTATTCCAATTCATGCCCGATTATTCTTAATCAACGATGTTCCTTTAAGACACGAAGTTAACGAAAGTTAACCAGACTTTAACTAAAGTTAACATCTTTATTAACTAAACGTAACTTTATTAACTAAAGTTAACAACATTATAACTAAAGTTAAAGTTGTTTCAGTAGCAAGTTTCATCATTCCATAAAGATGCTGATAAAAAGGGAAATATGAGGAATGATCAAACAGTTCGTGGTTGTTCAACCCGGCTCAATAGTAACCGAAACTCTAAAAAGCGGAATTTTGATACCAATAGATACATCAAAAGAATCAGATTTTAATGCTTATTTCAAAAATATAAAATTTGTCAAGTTTAATCTTACATATCAAAAGTTCAATACCTTAGAACATTTGTTTGATGTTCAAGAAAAGGACGAACTACCCTCTAAAAGTTGGAGCACGCTTATAAAAATCATACCATCATATTCAGAGTATCAGAGAACTCCACTGTAAAGGTTTCAAGCTCCTATCTGCAAAAATGTGGAATTTTCAATTTTTTGCCAGAAGAAAGATCACGGTTTGGTGTTTTTTTTTTTTTTTTTTTTTTTTTTCAGGGTTTTTCGTATAGACCCAGTGGTCCTATAATATAGTGGGAGGGCTAATTGGAACGGAAATTAAAAGTTCTAGTCCCTTTTTAAGTGACGAAAAAAAATGGAGGGCAACTAGGCCCCCTCCCACGCTCATTTTTTCCCAAAGTCACCCGATCAAAATTTTGAGATAGCCATTTTGTTCAGCATGGTTGAAAATATTATAACTATGTCTTTTAGGATGACTTAATCCCTTAAAGCCCCCAGGGGGAGGGCTGAAAGTTATGAACTTTACCCAATGCTACATATAGTATTGGTTATTGGGACCCGGCTCAATGGTAACCGAAACTCTAGAAAACGGTATTTTGATACAAATAGAAACATCAAAAGAATTAAATTTTAATGCTGATTCCAAATATATGTTTCAACAAGTTTAATATCCTCCATCAAAAGTTACGTACCAGAGCTAATTTGACTTATGTTCGTAAAAAGGGGGAAAGACCCCCTAAAAGATATAAAACCTTAATGCAAATCACACCATTATATTCTGCGTATCAGAGAACCCTACTGTAGAGGTTTCAAGCTCCTATCTGCAAAAATGTGGACTTTTCCATTTTTTGCCAGAAGAAAGATCACGGATGCGTGGGTATTTGTTTTTTTTTCCCAGGGGCGATGGCATCGAACCACTGATCCAAGAATATCGTGGGAGGGCTCATTGGAATGGAAATTAAAAGTTCTAGTGCCCTTTTTAAGTGTACCAAAAAAATAGAGGACAACTAGGTCCCCTCCCACGCTCATTTTTTCCCAAAGTCACCTGATCAAAATTTTGAGATAGCCATTCTGTTCAGCATGTTCGAAAACATTATAAGTATGTCTTTTAGGATGACTTAATCCCCCGAAGTTCCCGGGAGGAGGGCTGAAAGTTATGAACTTTACCCAATGTTAACATATAGCATTGGTTATTAGGAAGTATACAGTACAGACGTTTTCAGGGGAGATTTTTCATGGGTAGTAGGGGGGGGGGGTCGGGGGTTATGTGGGAGGATCTCTCCATGAAGGAAGTTTTCGTGGAGGAATGGACATTGCTATGAAGGGGACGCCGGACTTCCCAGCATTATTCAAAAAAAGATCCGAAATTAAACATAAAAAAAACAAGTTTTTCAACTGCAACAGCAGCAACAACAAAACTTTAAACGAACAGAAAATATTACATATATGATTGGGTTCACCCCCTAGTCAATACGTCACTCTTTAAGCCAGAGATTTTTTAGTACTTTCATAAGAGCTATTTATTCTAATTAACGGCCTTTGTGATTAAGCGGTTTTTTTTTTGGGGGGGGGGTATTACTGGTAAACTGGTACAATATTTCACGTCATTTTGATGCAACCAAGGAACTTACAGACCGTAAATACTTAAAACTTGGTTTCTAGTAAGAGTTTAGTTGGGATTTGGAGGGATATGGATGGTACGGAAGGGGGGTACATCTAATATATAGAGTCAAATTGGATTCTAAAATTTATTTCTATTCAATATCAATTTGCTATTTGTCATGTTTGGCTATTTAAGCTATTTTTTTTAGGGAAGGGGGGGATGACAAAAACTACCTAAAAATTCAATATTCAATCACATGCTTTTAGTAAAAATTTTTGAATGGAAAAGATATCATCTGAACGACTCTTCTTTTTTCAGTTATGGCTCAAATTACTATTGGTGAGGTAGTCAAGAGCTTTGCCTCTGATTATGTGAAAACAACATCGAAACGGCTAAAGATTGTAGATGTGTACCTAGCATACGTCTTGCTGATGGGAGTTGTGCAGTTTGGTTATTGCTGTCTAGTTGGCACATTCCCTTTCAATTCCGTTCTGAGTGGATTCACTGCCTCTGTAGGATGCTTTGTTCTAGCTGGTAAGTACTCAAGTCCTTCTTTTTTCTGCTTGATTTTTTAAAGAAGACATAAGTTTAGATTATCAGATTGAGGCATTCCAGGAAACCTTAAAGTCAACACCTTAGGAAGTGTGTAATAATGATTTTGGGAACTGTTTCACACCCAGACTAAATGGGAACAAGTTGTTCCAACTTAATTTTTTCTTTTTCAGGAACTTATGATAAATGTAAAGTAGTATTGAGTGTATCTCCAAGCCTTTCTTTTTCTAGACTATTGGTCACATGACCTAAAATCTAGATTTATTTGAGTAATTATGCTAATGAGATTCATTTATCAACTTCAAACTAAGTAAAGCAACCAATGCGCTAAGTCTTGTTTAGAAAATATTAATCTATTCTCTGAGGCCAACCTGACTCTTGTACATGATAATGGTAGTAAGCTTACCTAAGCCATGGAAGTCAGGTATTGTGTTATCTTGGAATGATAATTTCTACAGGACCAGTGCCTGACATCATCAGGTTCAAATTCAAGACTCTTGCCAGAATATATAATCAATAAACAAAATAAAACTAAAATCACTAAACAACACTAATAATAAGTTGAACCTGGAATTACTGTTGTAATATGGCCCGGATTACGGTAGGGGCATTGATGGCCGCTATCCTAGAAGATCTCAAAAAGGTTGGGTCTATAGAAGCAGGGTGGAGTTTTTTGCGAGTTCTTAGCCTATGGGTAATGGGTTCCCAAATTTCACTGATGCGGAACTCTCCATTGTCTTTATTAATGGCTGGTTTGTTTTTAGCAATTTCCAGAGCTTCTCTGATTTTCTGCTTTAAGAGTTGTGGAACAATAGCAATAAGTTGAGCCTGGTCAAAATTAACGGAGTGAGAAGGGTTTTCAAAAATATGATGGGCTAGTGCAGAAAAAGTATCTTCCTCCTTAATGTTTGTCTTTTTAAGGCAGGCATCAATGGAATCAGCATGTTGTTTTAATCGGTGATGTAGAGATCTCATGGTACGACCTATATAGGTATCACCACAACTGCAAGGAATCTCATATACTCCTGGTGGATCTGAAGTGATCTTATCTTTGCCTTTGTTTAAGAGGGAGGAGACGGTCATTCCAGAAGGATAAAACACCGTAAAGCCTAGCTTAGTGAGTTTGGAGCTTAAAATGTCAATAATGCCCTTAATATAAAGCAATGACAAAAAGGGTTTATTTTTTTCAGTCTTAGGGGAGCTCTTGGTTTTTGCGCTACTATTTCTCCTGGAGATAACCTTATCAATGATTTGTTGGGGGTAGCCATTGCCTATAAGAACATCTTTTATATGATCAAGTTCAGCCTTCAGCTCCAAATCAGAGGAAGACACTACAAACGCTCTATCAACCAGCGAATAGACTACAGAATTTTTAATTATTGGGTGGTTATAAGAGTCATATCTCAGATATCTATCACTATGAGTTGGCTTTCTATATACGCTCAAGTCAAACCTAGTTTCCCGTTTGGTAATGAGAACATCTAAGAAGGGTAATCTGTGGTTATTTTCAAGTTCAATGGCGAACTTTATATCTGGATCCTGCTGGTTAAAAGTATTGAAAAAGGATCTTAATTTGTCTTCGGTCCCATTCCAAATTATTAAGCAATCATCTACATATCTCATGTAGAGTTGGAGATCCTTGAAGTCCTGCTTGAAGATATTATTTTCGATATATTGTAGAAACACCTCACTAAGTACTGGTGCCAAGGCTGACCCCATTGGTATGCCCCACTTCTGTTTGTAGGTTTGATGCCTGAAAGTGAAGTAAGCATTGTTCAGACATAAAGACGTGAGAATAATGATGTCTGTGGTGTCTAAGCTGGTCAGTTCTTTCCAGGAATCATCATTTTCCAAAGCTGATATAAATCGGGGCAAGGGTATGCTAGTAAACAGAGATACAACATCGAAACTGCACATTGTGGTATTCTCCAAGATGTTGATGCTTTTTTAGCCTTTCAACTGCTTCTTTGGTATTTCTTATTGTGTGTTGGCTGCTAAGAGTTATGGATCTTAAAATACCAGCCAAATACCTTTCCAACTTTTGTGTAGCTGAACCTATTGTTGACACAATAGGTCTAAGGGGAATATCTGGTTTGTGAATTTTGGGTGCACCATAAAATTTAGGAATGACCAGGCTGACAGGGATAAGTTTCCAATAAAGTTCATCATTAATCCTATTTGTAAAACTAAGATTATCCAAAGGTTTTTTTACATTGTCATAAGCAACCTTTACAGCATTGACAGTAACTTTTTCATATACTTTGTTGTTATTCAGGAGGTTTGCTGACGTACTCGGTCTTATTGAGGATTACTATTGTATTACCTTTATCAGCATTGGTAATTATGATTTTGGTATCTTTCTTGAGATCTGTGAGGATCTTCATTTCATCTCTTGTTAGATTCTCATCAATATGTTTCTTTTTGGAAAAAACTTTTCTGAGGGTATTAGAAACCAAGCTTCTAATATCTTGTGGATCAACATTGATTGTTTTCTTGTTTAGAATTAAAGCTGACTCTATATTGGAGATGATTTCTTCTACTGGTATATTTGTGGGGGGGATAAAATATTTCCATCGTTTTGAAAGAATGTCTAATTTCTTTTGGTCAAATGTTTTTTGAGTTAAATTTATTACTGCTGGACCTGATGCCACTCTAGGATTATGTGTAACCATAGTAGCAGACTTCTTAAATTTAAATTTTTCTAGCTTGTCTACATGTACTTTCCTGGTTATTGAAAAAACAAACTTAAAATCTTTGTCATGGATCTTGCCAACCTTAGTGAAATCTTCTGGGCTAAGAGTATTACTCAGTTGCTGTCTAATTGTACTGATCTGTTGAAAAACCATGTTTTTCCTCTGTTGAAGGTCCTTTAATTCATGATTAATAAAGATTAGGCCAGCTTTGTGTTGAGCAGATTTATCGTTCTTGCTAGATATTTTCACTCTGGGTCTCATAGAGTGTGGAATTAAATTTTGTTTCTTACATTGTTGTAAGAATTTTTGGTGATTAATGATTCTAGCTTTCTTCCTAAATAGGAGAGATAGATCTTTGACTTGTTTGGCCACACACCCTCCATAGGTCTTACTAATATATTCTCTGAGGCCAACCTGACTCTTGTACATGATAATAAGCTTACCTAAGCTATGGATGTCAGGTATTGTGTTATCTTGGAACGATAATTTCGACAGGACCAGTGCCTGTCATCATCAGGTTCAAATTCAAGACTCTTGCCAGAATATAAAATCAATAAATAAAATAAAACCAAAATCACTGAACAACACTAATAATACGTCGAACTTGGAATTATTGTTGTAATATGGCCCGGATTTTGGTAGAGGCATTGATGGCCGCTATCCTTGTAGATCTCAAAAAGGTTGGGTCTATAGAAGTAGGGTGGAGTTTTCTGCGAGTTCTTAGCCTATGGGTAATGGGTTCACAAATTTCACTGATGCGGAACTCTCCATTGTCTTTATTAATGGCTGGTTTGTTTTTAGCAATTTCCAGAGCTTCTCTGATTTTCTGCTTTAAGAGTTGTGGAACAATAGCAATAAGTTGAGCCTGGTCAAAATTAACGGAGTGAGAAGGGTTTTCAAAAATATGATGGGCCAGTGCAGAAAAAGTATCTTCCTCCTTAAGCTTTGTCTTTTTAAGGCAGGCATCAATGGAATCAGCATGTTCTTTTAGATCTCAAGAAAGATACCAACATCATAATTACCAAAGCTGATAAAGGTAATACAATAGTAATCCTCAATGAGACCGAGTACGTCAGCAAATCATTAAACCTCCTGAATAACAACAAAGTATATGAAAAAGTTAATGTCAATGCTGTAAAGGTTGCTTATGATAATGTCAAAAAAGCTTTGGATAATCTTAGTCTCACAAATAGGATTAATGATCAACTTTATCGGAAACTTAGTCCTGTCAGACCGGTCATTCCTAGATTTTATGGTGCACCCAAAATTCACAAACCAGATATTCCCCTTAGACCTATTGTGTCAACAATAGGTTCAGCTACACAAAAGTTGGAAAGGTATTTGGCTGGTATTTTAAGATCCATAACTCTTAGCAGCCAACACACAATAAGAAATACCAAAGAAGCAGTTGAAAGGCTAAAAAGCATCAACATCTTGGAGAATACCACAATGTGCAGTTTCGATGTTGTATCTCTGTTTACTAGCATACCCTTGGCCCGACTTATACCAGCTTTACAATCAGCTTTGGAAAATGATGATTCCTGGAAAGAACTGACCATCTTAGACACCATAGACATCATTATTCTCACGTCTTTATGTCTGAACAATGCTTACTTCACTTTCAGGCATCAAACCTACAAACAGAAGTGGGGCATACTAATGGGGTCAGCCTTGGCACCAGTTCTTAGTGAGGTGTTTCTACAATATATCGAAAATAATATCTTCAAGCAGGACTTCAAGGATCTCCAACTCTACATGAGATATGTAGATGATTGCTTAATAATTTGGAATGGGACCGAAGACAAATTAAGATCCTTTCTCAATACTTTAACCAGCAGGATCCAGATATAAAGTTCGCCATTGAACTTGAAAATAACCACAGATTACCCTTCTTAGATGTTCTCATTACCAAACGGGAAACTAGGTTTGACTTGAGTGTAAATAGAAAGCCAACTCATAGTGATAGATATCTGAGATATGACTCTTATAACCACCCAATAATTAGAAATTCTGTAGTCTATTCGCTGGTTGATAGAGCGTTTGTAGTGTGTTCCTCTGATTTGGAGCTGAAGGCTGAACTTGATCATATAAAAGATGTTCTTATAGGCAATGGCTAGCCCCAACAAGTCATTGATAAGGTTATCTCCAGGAGAAAGATTAGCACAAAAACCAAGAGCTCACCTAAGACTGAAGAAGATAAACCCTTTTTGTCATTGCCTTATATTAAGGGGATTATTGACATTTTAAGCTCCAAACTCACTAAGCTAGGATTTAAGGTGATTTTTCCTTCTGGAATGACCTTCTCCTTCTTCTTAAACAAAGGCAAAGATAAGATCACTTCAGATCCACCAGGAGTATATGAGATTCAATGCAGTTGTGGTGATACCTATATAGGTCGTACCATGAGATCTCTACATCACCGATTAAAAGAACATGCTGATTCCATTGATGCCTGCCTTAAAAAGACAAAGCTTAAGGAGGAAGATACTTTTTCTGCACTGGCCCATCATATTTTTGAAAACCCTTCTCACTCCGTTAATTTTGACCAGGCTCAACTTATTGCTATTGTTCCACAACTCTTAAAGCAGAAAATCAGAGAAGCTCTGGAAATTGCTAAAAACAAACCAGCCAATAATAAATACAATGGAGAGTTCCGCATCAGTGAAATTTTGGAACCCATTACCCATAGGCTAAGAACTCGCAAAAAACTCCACCCTACATCTATAGACCCAACCTTTTTGAGATCTACAAGGATAGCGGCCATCAATGCCTCTACCAAAATCCGGGCCATATTACAACATTAGTTCCAAGTTCGACGTATTATTAGTGTTGTTCAGTGATTTTAGTTTTATTTTATTTATTGATTTTATATTCTGGCAAGAGTCTTGAATTTGAACCTGATGATGACAGGCACAGGTCCTGTCGAAATTATCGTTCCAAGATAACACAATACCTGACATCCATAGCTTAGGTAAGCTTATTACCATTATCAAAAACATTAATCTCACTGGCAGCCATCCTTTACTAGAATAGTCTTCTATAGGAGAGAGATTTTATAGGTTTCTAGCTTGTTAATAACCCTTAGCTGTAGGAAGTTAGGTTAGATTTGGGGCTATTTCTTTGTAGTTTAGCACCATCTTCACCGAAATCCGCAATTCGAAATAAATAAATAGCAAAGTGCACTGCCTTGTCTAGGCTTTCTGAAAGCACTAATTTCACTAATAATCATACTGTAATACAATAGTTTTAAGGATCTTATAGATTTCCAGCCACTTATTCACCCTTAGGTAGATCAGTTTAGGTTATATTTGGTGCAATTTTTTTGCAGTTTAGTAACAATTTCAAAGAAATTTTCAATAAAACTATTTGTGGTAATGAACTGCAAGTAAGGAGCGACTCGGCCCAGTAGTAACCGAAGCTCTATAAAAAGGAATTTTGATAATCATATATTAAGCATATTAGAGAACCCTACTGTAGAGATTTTAAGCCCCATATCTACAAAAACTTGGAATTTGGTATTTTCTTCCACAAAAAAAGGCTGTGGATGCATGTTAATTTTTTTCCAGGGGCGATCATATCAAATTAATGGTCCTAGAAGATTGGGAGAGGGCTCATTCGAACAGAAATCGAAAGTTTTAGTGCTGTTTTTAAGCTACTAAAACGGATTGAGAGGCAACTAGCCCCCCTCTCACGACCTTTTTCTCCCCAAAGGCTTTTGGTCAAAATTTTGAGATGCCCATTTGATCCAGCATAGTTGAAAGCTCCAACAATTATGCCTTTGGGAATGACGTGACCCCCAATAGTCCCTGGGAAAAGGGCTGCAAGGTATTCAATTTGCAAATCGTTCACATATAGAATTTGCAATCTTTTTTGATTAATTTGCATTAATTCTTATTTTGATAAATAAATGTCAAAACATTCAAAGTATACTGCTATTAAAGTAATTTGACAGCCAAGAAATGAAAAAGTCGATAAAACGACATGAACTAGTTCAATATACGAGAGGATCATATGTCGAATTTCGAAGGGCAGTGTAGCCCCATCTCGTCTTCCACGCTGTGTGCGTGTACGCCAATCTTATTCCGATTTTAATATTTTTTCGATTTTATTGTGTTTTTTAACTTAAATTTAATTCTAATTAATTTTAAGTAAAATTCAATTTTATTGTGACTTATTTTTTTAATAATGATATATTTTGTCTTATGAATAAAACTACTAATAATTGCTATTTTCTGTTTTTCAGTATGTTTGAGACTGCAAATAAATCCTGCCAACAAAGTTCAGTTTGACAACATTAGCCCAAAGAGAGCATTTGCCGATTTCATTTTCGGCCATTTTGTTCTTCATTTGGTCGTCATGAATTTCATTGGCTAAGCAAAAGATTCCAAACTTGTATGTGTTTTTAATTATTTTGATAACTGCGGGAATAAAAATTTGAATGTCTTTTTATTTTGCAAGTGGTTAGGATCTGACATTGTGGTCGCGGTAATCCTGGCTCAAGCCTTTGTTATGGTACAAATTTGACACTATGGTAGATCAGTGGATCGATGCTCTCCTCGGCAGTATGGGGCCAAAGGTTCGATTCCTGCTGCTGCAAGTTTGGGGACAGGCTGGCTCCCTGCCCCTGTAAAAAAGACCCAAGAACTGAAATATCATTCGATACCCTATGCGCCATCAATGGCTCTGGAGTCGCCTTATCCTCTAAGGGCTTTTTTCCACTCAGGTTAGATAAGTTTTAGCTCTTTATAATGACATCAAATCTATAAAATGGATACTCAATTTGGCGGAGGGGAGATAATATCCACGAAATGCAAATAAATTTAGGCTGCAATTTATATTCCGAACCATGTTTTCCTTGTGTTTATTTTCGGTTAGCTCTATTGAACGAAAATGATATACAACTAATATGTAATAATCTGTGAAATAATAATATAAAATGATATGTAATATTTCGCGCCTTTTTTCTTCCTTATGCTTATTTTGTTCAGGTCTATTGTACGAAAATAATATGCAATATTTTGCACCATTTTTCTTCCGTGTGTTTAGTTTCGGTTAGCTCTATTGTACGAAAATAATATGTAACTTACTTCAATTGAAAATTGAGTCATCTGACAGAATACACAGCAAACTCTTTATAGCCAGAGGACCTAAAAATCAAGTCCCCATTTGGGGAACTTGGTTAAGAGCGTTTTGGTTTCCATTTTTTTTTTTTTTTTTTTTTTTTTTTTTTTTTTTTTGCTGCTTAGCACACAATGGCTAAAAAAGGCCTATCTCCTATGCATGATAGACTAACTAATAGGTTTATACTTATCATTTGTTTCCCACATATGCGTGGGTACATTTTGATTCTTTCGCAAATTTCAGGGAAGAAATTGATAGTCAACTTTCAAAATCTCAAATTAAGGTCATATCAAATACTTAGCCTTGGGTAAAATTTTACTGTAGTCTACCTTAATTAAACCTGTTAGTATATACCTTATAAAAAGTATCCCCCCCCCCAAAAAAAAATGTCTGACTCGTAAAAAAAGTAATAAACATAAATATAAATAACTTTTTGATGCGTTTTGTAATCCCGCTCCTCCCCCCCCCAAAAAAAATTTATATATATATATATATATATATATATATATATATATATATATATATATATATATATATATATATATATATATATATATATATATATATATATATATATATATATATATATATATATATATATATATATATATATATATATATATATATATATATATATATATATATATATATATATATATATATATATATATATATATATATATATATATATATATATATATATATATATATATATATATATATATATATAATCATGGATACGGCCTTGGTCCAGGAGCTACAAAATGTCTGCCAGAGCTTGAGAGTATAGCGATAAGAGTAGCTGTGACTACCGCGGGTAAAAACCTTTGAAGTTGACTGTGGTTCAACTCAAGTCCAAAGTCTGAACGCACCCAAGGCCTGCTATCATGGACCTATCTTATTTATTTGGTATTGTCGGCCTGAAAAGATGGCGTGTCTGATGCTATTCCGCAACAAGCCTCTAGATTAGAACATGCTGAAACTGTTTGTGGATGAACGCTATACGAATAACTGTTCAGACTAAGTGAAAAATGGAGGATAAAAGATTATTGACGCGGTTGTGACTAATTTGATGATCAAGACAATATACATTCTGCATACAGAAACACGGAAAAGGATCCCTTGCTTAGGCTAAAATATTTTGTCAGGTTTAACGCAATTTTCAGACTTGGCATTTATTGACCTCCGGCCTGCTATGCTGGTACATTTCATTTACATCATGAATATTACTCCTCTCACAAATTTACATTTTGCACAATTTCCATTTTGTATTGAGAGAAAATTTAAAAGCAAAGTATTTGAGTAACCAACGCATTTTCTTTCTCCACGTATGTCCCTTTTCATATTTATAAGGTATAAAAATGTTAAGTTAAATGTGTGCAATGCTTGATTCCTACCAATTTCCGCTGTGGAATGTGAGAGTTGCTGCCATCTTTGTGAACTTTATTTCATGTGCAGCAATATGTTTGCCTGTGATCGGAGTTGAAGACTGATTTCCTTGAAAAGAAAAAACGTTGCATCATTCGGATGCAAATACTTATCAATTCGGATGTCAGAATTATCTGCAATGTAAAACCGAAATATCTTTAGCTAGCCTATATTTATAAATTCATTCTGTATATAGAGACAGTTTACCATGATCTCATAGCTTCATTTAGCCATAGTATTGTTAATCCATGTGTTACCATAGTATTGTTAAGATGGATTTATAAAAAGCGCGTTGGGGTTAGCATTAGCCTTCAAATGAGTCTTTAGACATTTCTCGATAATGTTCCAGTAGCCTGCAAGAGCTGCTTTTTAAAAAAGGACAAGTCAGTGCTAAACAAGCTAGAATGTGATTTTCTTCAATTTTTAAGACAGAGTGCTGAAAACTTCCAGTTAAAGCCTTTGGACCATGGGGATCCCAATGGTATATTTTTTATTTTGATCTGCCACTGTTTTTGATGGTTTTCTGGCTTTTTTTGAAATTCCTGTAAATTCGTTTTTATCATGACTCTACTTTTAAGTTTAACATGGATTAAAGTTGAAATTCTTTCACATTTTAAAATTTATTTAGAACGTGTTTTCTAATTATTAGTTGCAATGGGTTTGATAAGCGGGCATAGCCTACAAGATGATAAATGATGACATCATGTTATAGCGATGAAATACGTTCTTGCTTGGATTAATACGGAGATTCTTTTGCATAATCTCATTATCGGAGTCAAATTCCAAGTCCTGCATTGCATCGTTGTAGCTGAGATCACACCCATTGCGCCACTAAACGACAATGAAATCTTTTATGTATCAATGAAATTTATGCAAAAAAGTAATTTTCCTCGTTGTTCAAGCCAGGGGACTGTCAGTTTACTATATAAGGTTTTTGGCTATGGCGATTCCAATGTCATTTTTTAGGGGTTTCAGGCTATTTTTTGGAATTCCCATAATATTGTTTTTGAAATAACATTTTACTATTGTGACTAATTGAGATAATATTTACCATTACTGAATCAGCTAAATATGGCAATTCATTCTCACTTGCCAGTTTTTTTCTTTTTTTTAACGCTTTAAGCTTGCGGTATTTCCTCTAAGTTAGTTTTTTTCTAAAGTTACCTTTACTCAACTTACCTTTTTGCATCACTTGAATGCGAAGGTGTAGTTTTTTTTTTATCAAAGAAATGATGTTATTTAAAAAATTGTGTTTTGATAATTATAAAAGGCAGTGTATGCAATAATTTCCTTTAAAATGAGCCCTTAAACAGCTCTCTATGATGGTCCAATGCCCCGCTTGTAGTGGAGAAAAAAAGAAGATACGTCACTGCTACCCATGCAAAAAGTGATTTTCCTCTTTGTTCAAGCCTAAGGACTGTAAGTTTCCTATACAGAACTTTTGGTCATGAAAATCCCAATGGTGTTCTTTTTGTTTGACCCAACGCCATTTTTTAGGGGTCTCAGGCTCTTTTTTGAAAATCCCATAAATTTGTTTTTGGAATAACATTTTACTAGTTAGACTATCTGAGATAATAGTTACAATTCCTGAATCAGCTAAAAATGACAATTTTTCTGTCACTATTTTTGGCTACAGTGGCTGTCACTATTTACTTTTTTTAATTTTTGGTCACAATGGGTTGTGGTTCTTCTTTCTTTACTAGGTGGCGGTTGCTGCTGCAACCATGATGTTATGAAACCTTGCGTTTGCATATGAAAAAGGTACCGACTAGAATAAAACGGCCTTTTTGGGCAAAAGTGAGGTTTTATGTGGCAAGTGCAATCTTTACTTTTAAAACGTTAACATTTTAGAAGAAAAAAAGATGTGCCATATAGAGGAGGGCTGTAAAGGTTAGGACTTGTAGGATTCGAACTTGTCTCTTCTGGCCCCAGAGGATTCTTGTTATCGATAGTGTTTTGGTGTCAATACCATAGACCAAAGTATAATCATCTACTGAACAAGTACTTACAAAACCTATCCTCTCCACACAAAAAAAGTGACCCTTTGTTACACAATTTACACAGACCCTTAGGTTATGTTTTAATACAAATTTCCGGGTAACTCGTCGCCTGAATCACGCTCTATTGGCTGGGGCGATTGGCTGGGAGCAAAGTACTTTGGCTCAGAGCGATTAAGTAGTACAACATTTTGCGTTTAGAGGCGCTGAGGTACGCGGGATCACTTTTGGAGAGTTTTGTCAGTACTTGTTCAGTAGATGATTATACTTTGACCATAGACGTAGAAAAAATAGGAGGCCAATTCGACAAGGTCTTAAGGACTCTATTTCGTCTTTTCTTACGCCAAAAAGATTTTCGTCATCGATACTATCTTAATTCTCTAAATATTAAGCTAGGTTTTGAAACGTTAAATTTCGCTGCGGCAGTCACATTTCAGGTTCATCCAATGAAAGAAATTTCTTCATATGGGCTAAAATTCGTTTTATTCTGTTTTGGAAAAGAGTTGAAAATCCGGTTTTTTTTTCAGCTGGAATTTTTTTCCCTAAAATAAATAAAAGCTTCCAGTTTGTTCACAGGTAAAGATCTCCCATTGGTATTCTATTTAAAATGAAAATGGAGTGAGGAGAGATGTCTACTTCTATACTAGGGCAAGGGGGAGTGGAGGGAGATTTTATGACTTAATGCTATGACATTTATCAGCAAAGATTTACTTGTAGATTTCTAAAGAAACGAAAAAGATTAGTGTAGCCTCTAACAAGGGGAATCAAAACACAATCTAGTATTCATTTTTAGTTATCAAAACAAAAATAAAATTGATAAAAATCATGTCTCAGAGGTTTAAACCGAAATCCCCGCCCAGTTCAGCATTGTCCAGCTTTGGCGTCCCTGGGTTTTGTCCAATGACCTCTCCCCCCCCCCCACTCCCCAAGAAAAATTCACTTTTTCAAAAAAAAATTAGGTTTTCCTAGACTAGATGCTGTATCGTATCAAAATTTTAGCTATAGCAGAGAAAAAATGTATAGAGAGGGCAACAGAACAGTTTCAGAGTCTCTTTAACCGTTCTAAATGGAGTTTATAATGGCAATGTCTCACATACGAGTATTTGGAAAGAATATTGAATGACAAATCGGCTGATATATTCTCGCGTAGGTTGACTTCATGCAATGTGGACCTCCTTAAGTATGGAGGAAAAAAGGGAGAAACAGTAGCATGGATAGGCAGAAACGGCCATATGGCTGAATTGTCAACAAAATGTAGGCTATAGTTTAAGTACCTAAACTAAAACATTGAGGGGGATATTTTGACAAATACCATAAAAAATGTGGTCGAAAATTGGTCACCCCATCCTGGTTTTTGCCTTTTATCCCCGAATCTATTTTTTTTCCTTTTTTTGAAGGTTTGATATCCGCTTGCTAGAGCCTACTTTCCATTAAAAATTTTAACCCCATCGGAAGGAAAAGAAATTTTTCAGGTTTTTTCTCTGATAAAGCGGAAATTTTTATTCGATGTTGTACTTTCCTTGTAATTTTTTAGAAATATTTGAATAGTAAAGAAGAATCTTTAAAATTTATTTTGAGAGGCATTGGATAAAAACATACTTAAAAAGAATTTCCTTCAAAAAAAATTGTGACGTTTTTCTCATGAGACCGTTTCGCTTATTTTTTTTTTTTTGGGGGGGGTTGCTAATTTCCAGGGTCCCCTCGTTTTTAGGTTGTTGCTATTTTTTAAAACAAGAAACGGGAAAAGACGGAAGACACTATATTGACCACACAATTTCTACAATAAAATCACTGATGTAAAATCATAAATAAAATAAAAGAAATTCAGTCCAAGATTGCAACTGACATCTAGAACGTTGAAGTCTAAGGGGGTATTCATTCATTATTGCAAGTACAAGTGGTCTGTATTATTAATATAGATGTGAAGCTGAAGTTGCAAAATAGGGTTTTGTAACCCCCCCCCCCTCTTGTTTAGAGTTTTTGACCATGATGATTTTAATGACATGCGTATTATGCTTCCCAGCCTTTACGCTCCACCAATGGGTCAAAAAGTGTCATTTTTGGTTCCATATCCAGATAGCATTATCAAGATAAATCTACAAAAGCTCGTAGATATAAGCATTGAATATAAAATGAGTCCCTAAACAGCTCTCTAGATGTTTCTGTCCCCGCTACTGCTAAAAAAAACTTAAAATGGAGACACATGAGTTACGCAGGCTAAAATATAATTTTCTTGGGTTTTCAAAATAGGGGGCTGAAAATCTACAATCTTTGAAAATAAACAAAATCTACAATTTGACCATGATAAATCCAACGGTGTACTTTTCATTTCGATTGGCCGTACTTTTCAAGGGGTTTCCAGCTCTTTCAAGATTCTGTAAAAAAAAATTTCGCTAAAAGGTTTTGCAACGAAAGTTAGTTTATTTAAGCTATTTTTGTAGAAATGTGTTACGTAATCTGTGAAGTAAAATTTTGTTTGTTTTAAGGAATTATAGATGAAAAAACGAAGGATTGATTAGGACATCGCAAAAGTTTATTCACTTTGTACAGAAATACAAAATATATAAATGGAATGTACAAAAAATAATCAAATTATATAAACTATAAATATAATAAAAAGTAATGTTTTCAAATACAATATGAAAATATAATAACTTACATCAAATAATATAACATTTGAAAAATTGATAGATATGATAAACTTCTTTGCCGCAGACAATCTGATGTTTAGAGGCCATCACGATTGACCTGGGCAGTAGCAAAAACATTGGTAATTTTATAGGTTTCTTAAGTTTTTAGTCAAATATGGTCTGGCACTAAGGGGGCACTTACAACGTATTAATGAATAGCACGTTGCTCAAGTTACCTGAGTCACACACGAATTTAATTACAAAGATGTTTAAAACAGTTATTGACGAAATCATATACAGAGTTAAAGCACCAAGAGCAACAAAAAACTCTTCCCTTTGACCTACTTTACTTCTATTCATCCCTGAAAAACCGCTATTTTTTTTTAGCCGTTCCAAAATTATGAATTTTCTAGGGCAGTGGCACATTTTTGTCAGTGTTGCAACGTTGAACCGTGAAAATAAACAAGCGAAACTTATTGGTTGAATTTGACAACGCTTTTCGTCCATAAAATTTCAAAAGTTAATAAAATTTTGATTCCCAGAGAGAACTATACCTTCAAAGGAAAGCTACGCCTTTTTAAGCTTTTTGGTGCCATTATTTTTTGGCTTGATTTTTTTTTTTTTGGTGGTTTTTCACCAACGTTTCTCTTTTTTTTTTAATTTGACACATAATGCTAATAAAAGTTGCATAAATGCATATTATGGTATTTATCTCAACACATCGCTGTTTACGCTAAAGTCTGAATTTTGTCTTAATTCTTTTAGAACGACTCCTGAAACACAAGGGTCGTTTAATTAGAACAATAAGAAGTTTTTTTAAAAGCACTAAAAAGTTTTAGCATAAAGAGTGAGGTGTTGAGGAGGAAGCAACCACCTTCATATACGTAATGATTTCTGTTCGTTTTAAGTTTTAATGTTGCTCCTTACTTTCAGTTGAATCAAATTGTTTTTTTTTATTGTTTAACCAGAGGCAACGCTATAGCGTTGCCTATAGTTAAGTCCATACGGCTCCAATGTTTTATTAATTTTTTTCCCCCAGAAGCACTTCATATGGAATGGGTCATCGTATAAACTTCAGAGGGGGCTCATTCAATTGGAAATTGGAGGTTCTAGTGCCCTTTTTAAGAGTTAAAAGTGATCACGGGGCAACTAGCCCCTTTCTACACCCTCCCCCCTTCCCCAAATACATCCGATAACGTTTTGAGATAACCATTTTGTTAAAAATAGTTCAAAAATTATATAACAAAACTCCGGGGTCAACACAGTCCCCCAGGGCCCGGGGGTCGGCGTTGTAAGTTATGCTCTTCGGCCATATATGGTTCTCATAGAAGGGATGTTCGTATAAACTTAAGAGAGGGCTCATTTGATTGGACATTGAAAGTTCTAGTTTACTTTTAAGAGCCAAAAAGAGATCGGAGGGCAACTACCCCCCCCCCCTCCGCTCCCTTTTTCCTTCAAATACATCCCATACAAATTTTAAGTTAGCCATTTTGTTAAAACGTTTCAAAGATCATACAGCAAAAACTCCTGGGTCGACATAACCCCCCAGGGCCCGGGGGCAGGCGTTATAAGTTATGTCCTGGGGGCATGTATGGTTCTTATAGAAGGGATGCTTGTATAAGCTTCAGATAGGGCTCATTTAATTAGAAATTGAAAGTTCAAGCTAACTTTTTAAGAGTCAAAAGAGATCGGGGGCAACTAGCCCCCCCCCCCCGCCCCCTTTTTTTCCAAAACACAACTGTTAAAAATTTCGAGATAGCCATTTTGCGTAAAGCAGCGCACCGATCAGATAACGCAAACGGCAGGGTTAAAACAGCCCTCCAGTACCCCGGGGGAGGCGTTGTAAGTCATGCCCTGGAGGCATATAAGGTTCTTATAGAAGAGATGCTCCGTATAAACTTCAGAGAGGGCTCATTTGATTGGAAATTGAAAATTCTAGTTCACTTTTTAGTCAATAGAAATCTTGTTAAACAAGCAAACGTTTCATTATCTATTTTAAAAAAAAAAAATTAATTACCCTAAGATGCAGTCCCTCCGTATTTATTTATCATTTATCAGGCCACTATTAGAATATGCATGTCCGGTCTGGCATTCGCATCTTTCAAGCGAGCTTAGTGACAAAATTGAGCCGGTCCAAAAGCGTTCGCTCAGTATCATCTAAAAAGAGAGCAAAATTCCATACTCCTTCCACCTTAAATCCGCAGGTATTACCACCTTAAAAGAAAGGAGAGTACAAATTTGTTTGCGTTTTGCTAAATCCGCAATATCTAATCCTCGTACTGAGGACATCTTTCATGATTTACATGACCCCATTAGATCCCGTCTCCCCCGCTTAGCTTTCTTGGCAATTCCAACATATTTATCTATCCATACCGTTACTGAGAGGTTCCGGAAAAGTTTTATCCCCTTTATTTTGGCGCACCTAAATAAAGCCCTAAATAAGCACCTAAATTTTGGCTGTACCAAAATTAACTCCTCCGTCCCTTATTTTAGTTGTTGTGTATGTTCACAATAATCTTGCTTCATTTTTTCTCTTTATCTTTGTCACTTTTATTTTCCCTTTTGTTAATACTTATTATGTTAAATTGCTTTTCTGACCTATAATTTTAATTTTTTTTTTCCTTTAATTGTTTTAATTTATTTAATTGTAAATATTTCTTCTGACAACTAATTTGGCTTGATTTTAAGTGTTTTTTTTTTAATTTTATGTATTTGACCTTGAACACGATTTCGGCAACGTTTTTCTTCTTGACTGTGATTTTCTTTTATCCCCCACCCCTTATTCTTATATTTTTCTGTTTCTATTCTAGCCATTTTCTAAATTCTTATAGACCATTTTTATGCTTGATTGGTGTTTCTTTTCTTGCTGTATTATTTGTTTCTTTGTTTTGCTTTTTCTATTTCTTTTTGACATATGAAGCGAATTCGGCTCTATTAGAGCTTGTGATAGCCTTTGGAAAATAAATATTATCTTATCTTATCAGAGGGCAAATAGACCTCCCCATGGACATTTTCCCCAAATCCATCCGATAAAAATTTTGAGAAAGCCATTTTATTAAAAAATAGTTCAAAATCAGATAATAAAAACTCCAGGGGTCGACACAGCCCCCTAGTGCCCGGGGGCAACTGTTTTAAACTATGTCCCGGGAGTTTATAAGGTTTTATGTGAGAGAAGGTCGTATAAACTTCAGAGATGAATCATTTGATTGGAAATTGAAAGTTCTAGTTACCTTTTTTGAGTCAAAAGGGATCGGAAGACATCTACCCTCCCCCCTCCACATACACTCTCTTCCCAACATGCATCTGATTAAAATTATGAGCTTGCCAGTTTTTTCAAAATAGTCCAACGATCAGATAACAAAAACATCAGGGTCAACATACCCCCAGAGCCCAGGGGAAGGATTTTGACTTATGCCCTGGGGGCATATAAAGTTTTATGGAAGAAGTGGTCGTAAAAACCTTGGAGGGGACTCAAATGATTAGAAATTGAAAGTCCTAATTCCCTTTTTATGATTCAAAAGTAATCCGATGGCAACTAGCCCCCCCCCCCAAACCAACCCTCTTTTCCCAAAATGCATCCGATCGAATTTTTTATATAGCCGTTTTGTTCGAAATAAACCCAAAATCATATTACAAAGACCCCAGGGATACACCCCACCAGAATCTAGGAACAAGTGTTGCAAATTATGCCCCGGGGGCATATAAGGTTTTTATGGAAGGGATGTTAGTGTAAACTTCGGAAGGGGCTCATTCGATTGTAAAATGGAATTTCTAGTGCCCTATTTAAGAGACGAAAGTGATTGGAGGGCAACTAGCCCCCAGACCCCTTTTTCCCTAAATGCATCTGATCAAAATTTTGAGATAGACCTTTTGTTCAAACTAGTTTAAAGATCGACTAACGAAAACTCATTGGTCAAAACAACCCCCCAGAGCCCGGTGGAAGTGTTACAAGTTATGCCCCGGGGGCAGATAAGGTTAATTGTAAGGGGTTGTCATAAAAGCATCATTTGATTGGAAATTGAAATTTCTATATACCTTTTTAAGAATCAACAAAAGTAATCGGCGGGCATATACCCCGATTTTTTTGAAAACTATCTTTTGTTTTGTTTGACCTTATGTGATTGCTCGACAAGGACAATCTTTGACAATCTGTCATCCGCAGAACGTGTCCTAGCCATATCAGCCATATTCTCATTATAGCTTAGTCTCAGTTAAGATTATTAGCTATTTTATAGTATCTAAAACATTTCTGAAGTTTCAAAACTCTTTAACTAATTATTATTTTTTAAATGTTCAGGTAGATCTTTTAATATGAGCCTTCTTTCAAAGTCAAACTGAATTTTGATTCCTTGTACTGATTAAATAAAAAATACATTGTTTTTCAACTGAAAATAAGGAACAACAGTAAAACTTAAAACGAACAGAAATTATTACGTATATGATGGAGGTCACCCTCTCCTCAACATCTCGTTCTTTACGCTAAAGTTGGATTTTCTTTTATAGTTATTTAAGAATGACTCCTGAATCACAAAGGCAATTAATTAGAATAACAAGCGTTTTGAAAAGTTCTAAAAAAAACTTTAGTGTAAAGAGCGAGGTATTGAGAAGATGGCGACCCCTTCATATGCGTAATAATTTCTGTTCGTTTTAAATTTAATGTTGCTCCTTCTTTTAGTTGAAAAACCTCCTTTTTTAAAATTTAATTTCTGATCATTTTTAGATTGGTGTTATGTTTTTCCTCAAGCGAAAATTACCCTTGAGTAGTATGTACATATGGAATTCTGATACTCCTATAGCAATTCCCATGTTATTTGCTCACAGGTATAGGACCATGCTATTTGCTTGCCTGTATAGGAATTCCCATGTTATTTGCTTGCCTGTATAGGACCATGCTATTTGCTTGCAGGTATAGCAATTGCCATGCTATTTGCTTGCAGTTATAGGACCATGCCATTTGCTTGCAGCTATAGTACCATGCTATTTGCTTGCAGGTATAGCAATTGCCATGGTATTTGCTTGCAGGTATAGGACCATGCAATTTGCTTGCAGGTATAGGACCATGCTATTTGCGTACTGCCATAGCAATTTCAACGTTATTCTATCGCGCCTCTACACCTTTTCAAAGAGATTCAGAGCTCCCTCACATGGCCTTATACTTCTGGTCACGGCAACCTAAATGGAATTTGTAGGTCGATAAAGTGAAATTATGTCACTATTCTAGTTTTTCTAAACCAGTATTGCCTATAACTTAATATATTCAAATATTTTTGATAACTTGATAGGTCATTGGATTTGAATAAAAGGAATGCAAATATTTTGGCTATGTTATAGATTGTCGTGTTGCAGCATTTCACAATTTAATAACTCTTTCAAAGAATAGAATAGATAAGGAATTTGCAAATTGGACACTATGAACGATATTAATTAATGTTTTGAATAATAGGAGTCTGAATGATTCTAATTAGTGACTGGATTGTAGGAAGGTGGAGAAAAAAAGGATTAAACAGATTAGCAGTTAAGGTAACCCCGAAGGAGTTGTTAACTCAGTTAATTTGTTATAAATTTGAAACAACATCAGTCTATGACAATGGCTAACGACGATAGAATGACGTGACTTGACCTAGCTTTACCTCTCCGATGTGGTCTGTATAATACACAAGTGATGTTTGAAAAGCATTGTCAATTTAAAATAGGATCTAACATTCCCTTCGTTCCCCCATTTCTGAGGGCAGGAAAGGGGGGGGGGTCAATTTTGGTGGGAAAATAAAAAATTATCACAAGTGAAATTAATTGCGTTCTGCCTCAAGGGGAAGGCGATGCGGCCCGTCTTGCCCCATTGCCTGAGGGTACGGGATGGGGAGGGGTAAATTTTGGAGGTAAAACCAAAAATACTCAGAATCGAAAATAAATGAGATCTGCCTCAAGGGCAAGGCTCAGAGGCCCTTCGTTTCCCCATTTCTGAGGGCAGGGGAGGGGGGGGGTCAATTTCGTAGGGAAAATCAAAAATGCTCAGAATCGAAAATAAAGCGTGATCTGCCTCAAGGGGAAGGCTCAGAGGCCCCTCCTTCCCCCATTTCTGAGGGCAGGGGAGGGGGGTCAATTTTGTAAGTAAAATCAAAAATGTTCAGAATCGAAAATCAATGGGATCTTCCTCAAGAGGAATGCTCAGAGAACCTGTTTTCCACCCTATCTGAGGCCATGGGCGGCGAGGGGGGACACTACTGAAATAGTCAAACTCGTTCAATTCAATGAAGGAAATCAAAAATCGAATATGAAAATCAAGAGAATTCAACTGTGGCAAGGTGAACCAAGACAAGACAATACTGAAATATTCCAATTCTTGCATTTCAATGAACGAAATCAAAAATGAACTATGAAAATCTTGAGAATGTAGCTGTGACAAGGTAAACCACGGCAAGACACTACTGAAATATTCCAATTCTTGCATTTCAATGAAAGAGCAAAATAAACACATCATTACCGACCTGGAAATTCTCCTGGAAAATCCTAACCTTCTTGCCAGCACGAAAAATCATGTATTGCACCTTATAGATCTTGATTTGGATAGTTGGATGATTTCTTTTGATCTTGATGAGAGCAATCCTCATAAAGAAATTTTGCAAGAGTCAAACCGCGATATTATCGGTTTTACTTCTCCTGACCGAGTTACACCCTCTTCAAGTGATAAGCTATCAGCCCTTCAAACGGAACCCACAGAAAATAAAATCATAACCGCAGGTAGTAGTAAAAAGCCTTTTCTGAAGCATTTGGCAAAGAAGAAAAGATCTATTCAGAGCTACAAGACGAAAAAGACGTCCAGCAACTCAAAGCTCCCCAGATCAAACGTTGTTGCTTTAAAAGTTGATGAAATGACCTGTAAAGGTGGGTCAGCCCAAGTAATAACAGAAGCCGAAACTGGCACAAATTATAAGGAAAATCCAGCTTTCTTGGAAAAGACTAGCAGTATGGCACCATTATCTCCAACATCTGAAAAAGAATGGAAAATTGTACTTAAGAATTTTTTGAGCGAGATTACTAATACATCTTACGATCGCTTCTCAACCAAGATTTTTGAACTTGTATCACAATTGGTGAAAGAAGATCTAGAGGAAGCAATAAAGATAATATCCAATGTGGGGGCTAAAAGTGGCGAAGATGTTAATATATTTTCTAATATGTTTAAATCTCTGAGGACACAAACCAACAAAGTGAAAAATTTTAACTTGGAAGCCTATCTAGGATCAATATTCAAGAAACATCACGCCATAAAACTTGGAGATGAACCAAAACCATTTTTAAACATGAATGATTCAGAATTTTTCGGTACTCTTTTGAAGGAAGGTCTTATTTCTGCTTCGAACGGCAAGGAGGTGATTGAAACAATGATTAAATCTAAACAAGATTCTTCTATAGCTAGGTCTTGCAAGTTATTGACATGTGCTGGAAAGAATTTCGCAGAGCAAAATAAACACATCATTACCGACCTGGAAAATTCATTACCGACTCAAACTAAGCACAACAAAACACTACTGAAATATTCCAACTCTTGCATTTCAATGAAAGAAATTCAAAATGAACTATGAAAATCAACAGAATGTAACTGTGACAAGGTAAAGCACAACAAAACACTACTGAAATATTCCAACTCTTGCATTTCCCGACAGAAATTCAAAATGAACTATGAAAATCAACAGAATGTAGCTGTGACAAGGTAAAGCACAACAAGTCACTACTGAAATATTCTAACTCTTGCATTTCAACGAAAGAAATCAAAAATGAACTTTGAAAAATCATGAGAATGTAGCTGTGACAAGGTAAACCACGACAAGACACTACTGAAATATTCCAATTCTTGCATTTAAATTAAATAAATTAAAAATGAACTATTAAAATCCTGACAATGTAGCTGTGACAAGGTAAACCACGACAAGAAACTACTGAAATATACCAACTCTTGCATTTCAATGAAAGAAATTCAAAATGAACTATGAAAATCAACAGAATGTAACTGTGACAAGGTAAAGCACAACAAAACACTACTGAAATATTCCAACTCTTGCATTTTACGACAGAAATTCAAAATGAACATCGAAAAATCAAGAGAATGTAACTGTGACAAGGTAAAGCACAACAAGTCACTACTGAAATATTCCAACTCTTGCATTTTACGACAGAAATTCAGAATGAACTTTGAAAAATCATGAGAATGTAGCTGTGACAAGGTAAACCACGACAAGACACTACTGAAATATTCCAATTCTTGCATTTCACGAAAGAAATTCAAAATGAACTTTGAAAAATTAAGAGAATGTAACTGTGACAAGGTAAAGCACAACAAAACACTACTGAAATATTCCAACTCTTGCATTTCAATTAAATAAATTCAAAATGAACAATGAAAATCAACAGAATGTAACTGTGACATGGTAGAGCACAACAAAACACTAATGAAATATTCCAACTTGCATTTAACGACAGAAATTCAAAATGAACTTCGAAAATTCATGGGAATGTAAATGTGACAAGGTAAAGCACGAAAACTCACTACTGAAATATTCCAACTATTTCATTTCAACGAAAGAAATTCAAAATGAACTTTGAAAAATCAAGAGAATGTAACTTTGACAAGGTAAAGCACAACAAGACACTACTGAAATATTCCAACTCTTGCATTTCAATGAAAGAAATTCAAAATAAACTAAGAAAATCAACAGAATGTAACTGTGACAAGGTAAAGCACAACAAAACACTACTAAAATATTCCAACTCTTACATTTCACGACAGAAATTCAAAATGAACTTCGAAAAATCAAGAGAATGTAACTGTGACAAAGTAAAGCACAACAAAACACTACTAAAATATTCCAACTCTTGCATTTCAATGAAAGAAATTCAAAATAAACTATGAAAATCAACAGAATGTAACTGTGACAAGGTAAAGCACAACATAACACTACTGAAATGTTCCAACTCTTGCATTTCAATGAAACAAATTCGAACTGAACCTCCTGATGATTTTTAGTTTTCCTTCCAAAATTGACCCCACCCCCCTCCCCTGCCCTCAGACATGGAGGCCGGAGGGACCTCAGTTCCTTGCCTGTCAAGAAGATCCCGCTTTATTTTTGATTCTTAGCATTTTTTATTTTCCCTCCAAAATAGAATAGTGACATAATTTCACTTTATCGACCTACAAATTCCATTTAGGTTGCCGTGACCAGAAGTATAAGGCCATGTGAGGGAGCTCTGAATCTCTTTGAAAAGGTGTAGAGGCGCGATAGAATAACGTAGAAATTGCTATGGCAGTACGCAAATAGCATGGTCCTATAGCTGCAAGCAAATGGCATGGTCCTATACCTGCAAGCAAATAGCATGGCAATTGCTATACCTGCAAGCAAATAGCATGGTCCTATAGCTGAAAGCAAATGGCATGGTCCTATACCTGCAAGCAAATAGCATGGCAATTGCTATACCTGCAAGCAAATAGCATGGTCCTATACAGGCAAGCAAATAACATGGGAATTCCTATACAGGCAAGCAAATAGCATGGTCCTATACCTGTGAGCAAATAACATGGGAATTGCTATAGGAGTATCAGAATTCCATATGTACATACTACTCAAGGGTAATTTTCGCTTGAGGAAAAACATAACACAAATCTAAAAATGATCAGAAATTAAATTTAAAAAAAGGAGCTTTTTCAACTAAAAGAAGGAGCAACATTAAATTTAAAACAAACAGAAATTATTACGCATATGAAGGGGTCGCCATCTTCTCAATACCTCGCTCTTTACACTAAAGTTTTTTTTAGAACTTTTCAAAACGCTTGTTATTCTAATTAATTGCCTTTGTGATTCAGGAGTCATTCTTAAATAACTATAAAAAAAAAATCCAACTTTAGCGTAAAGAACGAGATGTTGAGGAGAGGGTGACCTCCATCATATACGTAATAATTTCTGTTCGTTTTAAGTTTTACTGTTGTTCCTTATTTTCAGTTGAAAAACAATGTATTTTTTATTTAATCAGTACAAGGAATCAAAATTCAGTTTGACTTTGAAAGAAGGCTCATATTAAAAGATCTACCTGAACATTTAAAAAATAATAATTAGTAAAAGAGTTTTGAAACTTCAGAAATTTTTTAGATACTATAAAATAGCTAATAATCTTAACTGAGACTAAGCTATAATGAGAATATGGCTGATATGGCTAGGACACGTTCTGCGGATGACAGATTGTCAAAGATTGTCCTTGTCGAGCAATCACATAAGGTCAAACAAAACAAAAGATAGTTTTCAAAAAAATCGGGGTATATGCCCGCCGATTACTTTTGTTGATTCTTAAAAAGGTATATAGAAATTTCAATTTCCAATCAAATGATGCTTTTATGACAACCCCTTACAATTAACCTTATCTGCCCCCGGGGCATAACTTGTAACACTTCCGCCGGGCTCTGGGGGGTTGTTTTGACCAATGAGTTTTCGTTATTCGATCTTTAAACTAGTGTGAACAAAAGGTCTATCTCAAAATTTTGATCAGATGCATTTAGGGAAAAAGGGGTCTGGGGGGCTAGTTGCCCTCCAATCACTTTCGTCTCTTAAATAGGGCACTAGAAATTCCATTTTACAATCGAATGAGCCCCTTCCGAAGTTTACACTAACATCCCTTCCATAAAAACCTTATATGCCCCCGGGGCATAATTTGCAACACTTGTCCCTAGATTCTGGTGGGGTGTATCCCTGGGGTCTTTGTAATATGATTTTGGGTTTATTTCGAACAAAACGGCTATATAAAAAATTCGATCGGATGCATTTTGGGAAAAGAGGGTTGGTTTGGGGGGGGGCTAGTTGCCATCGGATTACTTTTGAATCATAAAAAGGGAATTAGGACTTTCAATTTCTAATCATTTGAGTCCCCTCCAAGGTTTTTACGACCACTTCTTCCATAAAACTTTATATGCCCCCAGGGCATAAGTCAAAATCCTTCCCCTGGGCTCTGGGGGTATGTTGACCCTGATGTTTTTGTTATCTGATCGTTGGACTATTTTGAAAAAACTGGCAAGCTCATAATTTTAATCAGATGCATGTTGGGAAGAGAGTGTATGTGGAGGGGGGAGGGTAGATGTCTTCCGATCCCTTTTGACTCAAAAAAGGTAACTAGAACTTTCAATTTCCAATCAAATGATTCATCTCTGAAGTTTATACGACCTTCTCTCACATAAAACCTTATAAACTCCCGGGACATAGTTTAAAACAGTTGCCCCCGGGCACTAGGGGGCTGTGTCGACCCCTGGAGTTTTTATTATCTGATTTTGAACTATTTTTTAATAAAATGGCTATCTCAAAATTTTTATCGGATGGATTTGGGGAAAAAGTCCATGGGGAGGGCAATTTGCCCTCTGATAAGATAAGATATTATTTATTTTCCAAAGGCTACCACAAGCTATAATAGAGACAAATTCGTTTCATATGTCGAAAAGAAACAGACAAAGCAAAACAAAGAAACAAATAATACAGGAAGAAGAGAAACATTAATCAAGCGTAAAAATGGTCAATAAGAATTTAACAAATGGCTAGAATAGAAACAGAAAAATTGAAGAATAAGGGGTGGGGATAAAAAAAATCATAGTCAAGAAGAAAAACATTGCCGAAATCGTGTTCAAGGTAAAATACATAAAATTAAAAAAAAAAACACTTAAAATCAAGCCAAATTCTTTGTCAAAAGAAATATTAACAATTAAAGAAAGGAACACAATTAAATGAAAAAAAAATTAAAATTATAGGTCAGAAAAGCAATTTAACATAATAAGTATTAACAAAAGGGAAAATAAAAGTGACAAAGATAAAGAGAAAAAATGAAGCAAGATTATTGTGAACATACACAACAACTAAAATAAGGGACGGAGGAGTTGATTTTGGTACAGCCAAAATTTAGGTGCTTATTTAGGGCTTTATTTAGGTGCGCCAAAATAAAGGGGATAAAACTTTTCCGGAACCTCTCAGTAACGGTATGGATAGATAAATATGTTGGAATTGCCAAGAAAGCTAAGCGGGGGAGACGGGATCTAATGGGGTCATGTAAATCAGGAAAGATGTCCTCAGTACGAGGATTAGATATTGCGGATTTAGCAAAACGCAAACAAATTTGTACTCTCCTTTCTTTTAAGGTGGTAATACCTGCGGATTTAAGGTGGAAGGAGTATGGACTTTTCTCTCTTTTTAGATGATACTGAGCGAACGCTTTTGGACCGACTCAATTTTGTCACTAAGCTCGCTTGAAAGATGCGAATGCCAGACCGGACATACATTTTCTAATAGTGGCCTGATAAATGATAAATAAATACGGAGGGACTGCATCTTAGGGTAATTAATTTTTTTTTTTTTTAACATAGATAATGAAACGTTTGCTTGTTTAACAAGATTTCTATTGACTAAAAAGTGAACTAGAATTTTCAATTTCCAATCAAATGAGCCCTCTCTGAAGTTTATACGAGCATCTCTTCTATAAGAACCTTATATGCCTCCAGGGCATGACTTACAACGCCTCCCCCGGGGTACTGGAGGGCTGTTTTAACCCTGCAGTTTTCGTTATATGATCTGTGAGCTGCTTTTAGCAAAATGGCTATCTCGAAATTTTTATCAGATGTTTTGGAAAAAAAGGTGGCGGGGGGGGGGGCTAGTTGCCCCCGATCTCTTTTGACTCTTAAAAAGTTAGCTTGAACTTTCAATTTCTAATTAAATGAGCCCTATCTGAAGCTTATACAAGCATCCCTTCTATAAGAACCATACATGCCCCCAGGACATAACTTATAACGCCTGCCCCCGGGCCCTGGGGGGTTATGTCGACCCTGGAGTTTTTGCTGTATGATCTTTGAACCGTTTTAACAAAATGGCTAACTTAAAATTTTTATGGGATGTATTTGAAGGAAAAAGGGAGCGGAGGGGGGGGGGTAGTTGCCCTCCGATCTCTTTTTGGCTCTTAAAAGTAAACTAGAACTTTCAATGTCCAAGACAAATACTTGGACTTGCAAACATCAACCCAGAGATGCAAACAAATAGAATCATACAGTCAAACAGAGAATGACAGACACTTTAGACATTCAAACCAACAAAGACAAACTCTTGGACTTACAAACATCAACCCAGACAAGCAGACAAATAGAATCAGACACATAAACAGAGAAAGACAGAAACTTTAGACATTCAAACCAACAAAGACAAATACTTGGACTTGCATACACCAAACCAGACATGCAAACGAATAGTATCAAACATGTAAAGATAGAAAGACAGACACTTTAGACATTCAAACCAACAAAGATAAACTATCTGACTTGCAAACATCAACCCAGACATACAGACAAATAGAATCAGACACACAAACAGCGAAAGACAGATACTTTAGACATTCAAACCAACAAAGAAAATTACTTTGACTTGCAAACACCAACCCAGACATGTAAACAAATAGAATCAGACATGTAAACAGAAAAAGACAGACACTTTAGACATTCAAATCAGCAAAGACAAATTCTTGGAGTTGCAAACAACAACGCAGACATGCAAACAAATAGAATCAGACACAGAAACAGAGAAAGACAGACACTTTATACATTCAAACCACCAAAGACAAATTCTTGGACTTGCAAACAACAACCCAGACATGCAAAAAAATAGAATCAGACACACAAACAAAAAAAGACAGACACTTTAAACATTCAAACCAACAAAGAATAATACTTTGACATGCAAACACCAACCCAGACATGCATTCAAATAGAATCAGACACACAAACAGAGAAAGATAGACACTTTAGACATTCAAACCAACAAAGACAAATTCTTGGACTTGCAAACCCCAACCCAGACATGCAGACAAATAGAATCAAACACACAAACAGAGAAAGACAGAAACTTTAGATATTCAAACCAACAAATAAAAATACTTGGACTCGCAAACACAAACCCAGACATGCATACAAATAGAATCAGACACACAAACAGAGAAAGACAGTCACTTTTGACATTCGAACCAACAAAGACAGATTCTTGGACTTGCAAACATCAACCCAGACGTGCAAACAAATAGAATCAGAGACACAAACAGAGAAAGTCAGACACCTTAGACATTCAAACCAACAAAGAAAAATACTTGGACTTTTAGACACTAACCCAGAAATGCAAACAAATAGAATCTGCCACACAAACAGATAAAGACAGACACTTCAGACATTCAAACCAACAAAGACAGATTCTTGGACCTGCAAACACCAACCTAGACATGCAAACAAATAGAATCAGACACACAAACAGAGAAAGACAGACACTTTAGACATTCAAACAAACAAAGACAAATTCTTGGACTTGTAAACACCAACCCAGACATGCAAACAAATAGAATCACACACACACACAGAGAAAGACAGACACTTTAGACATTCAAACCAACAAAACAAATACTTGGACTTGCAAACACCAACTCAGACATGCAAACAAATAGAATCAGACTCACAAACAGAGAAAGACAGACACTTTAGGCATTCAAACAAACAAAGACAAATAGTTGGACTTGTAAACACCAACCCACACATGCAAACAAATAAAATCAAACACACAAACATATAAAGACTGACACTTTAGACATTCAAACCAACAAAGACAAACTCTTGGACTTGCAAACATCAACCCAGACATGCAAACAAATAGAATCAGACACACAAACATCGAAAGACAGACACTTTAGACATTCAAACCAACAAAGACAAAGTCTTGGACTTGGAAACACCAACCCAGACATAAAAACGAATGGAATCAGACACACAAACAGAAAAAGACAGACACTTTAGAAATTCAAATCAACAAAGACAAATACTTGGACTTGCAAACATCAACCCAGACATGCAAACAAAAAGAATCAGACAGTCAAACAGAAAAGGACAGACACTTTAGACATTCAAACCAACAAAGACAAATACTTGGACTTGCAAACACCAACCCAGACATGCATACAAATAGAATCAGACACATAAATAGAGAAAGACAGACACTTTAGACATTCAAACCAACAAAGATAAACTCTTTGACTTGCAAACATCAACCCAGACATACAGACAAATAGAATCAGACACATAAACAGAGAAAGACAGACGCTTTAGACATTCAATCTAACAAAGACAAATATTTGAACTTGCACACACCAGCCCAAAAATGCAAGCAAAGAGAATCATACAAACAAACAGAGAGAGACAGACACTTTGGACATTCAAACCAACAATGACAAATTCTTGGACTTGCAAACACCGACCCAGACATGAAAACAAATACAATCAGGCACACAAACAGATAAAGACAGTCACTCTGGACATATAAAACCACACATACACATTCTATGAAATGAAAGCACCATCCCAGACATGCACACGAATAGAATTAGGAACATAAATAGCGAATTAAAGTTACTGAGGTAACTAGTTAAACCAAAAAAAAATTTTTTGGCATGCAAACCTCAAACCTGAACTATCAAAAAATAGAATTGCACACACTAGCAGAAAAGGACACTTACTTTGGGTACTCAAACCGTCAAAGACAAATTACTTGGACTTGCAAACACCAACCCAGACATGCAAACAAATAGAATCAAACACACAAACAGAGAATGACAGACACTTTAGACATTCAAACCAACAAAGACAATTTTTTGGACTTCTAAATACCAACCCAGACATGCAAACAAATAGAATCAGACACACAAACAGAGAAAGACAGACACTTTAAACATTCAAACCAACAAAGACATAATACTTGGACATGCAAACACCAACCCAGACATGCATTCAAATAGAATCAGACACTCAAACAGAGAAAGAAAGACAGTTTAGACATTCAAACCAACAAAGACAAATTCTTGGACTTGCAAACACCAACCCAGACATGCAAACAAATACAATCAGACACACAAACAGATAAAGACAGACACTTTAGACGTTCAAACCAACAAAGAAAAAAAATACTTGGACTTGCAAACACCAATATAGACATTAAAACAAATAGATTCAGACACAAAGATACAGAGACATACACTTTATACATTCAAACAAAAAAAGACAGATTCTTGGACTTGCAAATATAAACCCAGAAGTACAAACATATAGAATCAAAGACACGCACAGGAAAAGTCAGACACCTTAGACATTCAAACCAACAAAGAAAAATACTTGGACTTTTAGACACTAACCCAGAAATGCAAACAAATAGAATCAGCCACACAAACAGAGAAAGACAGAAACTTCAGACATTACAACCAACAGAGACAGATTCTCGGACCTGCAAAAACCAACCTAGACATGCAAACAAATAGAATCAGACACACATACAGAGAAAGCCAGACACTTTAGACATTCAAACCAACAAAACAAATACTTGAACTTGCAAAAACCAACCCAGACATAAAAACAAATAGAATCAGACAAACAAACAAAGACAGACAGACACTTTAAAAATTCAAACCCAACAAAGACAAACAGTTGGACTTGTAATTACCAACCAAGATATTCAAACAAATAGAATCAAACACACAAACATAGAAAGACTGACACTTTAGACGCTCAAACCAACAGAGACAAATTTTTGGACATGCAAATATTAACCCAGGCATGCAAAGAAATAGAATCAAATACACAAGCAAAGAAAGACAGACACTTTAGACATTCAAAACAACAAGAACAAATAGTTGGACTTGCAAAAACCAACCCAGTCATGCAAAACAATTGAATCAGACACACAAACAGAGAAAGACAGATACTTTAGACATTCCAACCAACAAAGACAAATTCTAGGACTTGCAAACATCAACCCAGACATGTAAACAAATAGAATCAGACATACAAACAGAGAAAGACAGACACTTTAGACATTCAAACCAACAAAGACAAATAGTTAGACTTGTAAAAACCAACCCAGACATGTAAACAAATAGAATCCGACACAAAAACAGAGAAAGACAGACACTACAGACATTCAAACCAATAAAGACAAATTCTTGGACATGCAAAAAACAACCCAGACATGCAAACAAGTATAATCATACACATAAACATAGAAAGACAGGTACTTTAGACATACAAAACAGCAAAGATAAATTCTTGGACTTGCAACCACCAACCCAGACATGCAAACAAATAGAATCAAACCCAAAAATAGATAAATACAGACACTTTCGACATTCAAACCAACAAAGACAAATTCTTGGACTTGTAAACATCAACCCATACATACAAACAAATAGAATCAGACACATAAACAGAGAAAGACAAACACTTTAAACATTCAAACCAACAAAGACAAATACTTGGACATGCAAATACCAACCCAGACATGCAAACAAATAGAATCAGACACAAAAACAGAGAAAGAAAATCGCTTTAGACATTCGAACCAACAAAGACAAATTCTTGAAGTTGCAAACATCAACCCAGACATGTAGAAAAATAGAATCAAACAAATAAACAGAGAAAGAAAGACACTTTAGACATTCAAACCACGAAAGACGAATTCTTGGACTTGCAAACATCAACCCAGACATGCAAACAAATAGAATCAGACATGTAAACAGAGAAAGACAGACACTTTAGACATTCAAACCAACAAAGACAATCTCTTGGAATTTTAAACACCAACCTAGACATGCAAACAAATAGAATCAGACACACAAACAGAGAAAGACAGACACTTTTGACATTCAAACCAACAAAGACAAATACTTGGACTTGCAAACACCAACCTAGACATACAAACAAATAGAATCATACACAAAAACAGATAAAGACAGACAATTTAAACATTCAAACCAACAAAGACAGATACTTGGACTTGCAGACACCAACCAAGACTTGCAAACAAATAGAATCATACACACAAACAGAGAATGACAGATACTTTAGACATTCAAACCAACAAAGACAAATTCTTGGACTTGCAAACACAAACCTAGACATTCAAACAAATAGAATCAGAGACACAAACAGAGAAAGACAGACACTTTAAACATTCAAACCAACAAAGACAGATACTTGGACTTGCAAACACCAACCAAAATATGCAAACAAATAGAATCATACACACAAACAGAGAATGACAGATACTTTAGACATACTAACCACCAAAGACAAAATCTTGGACTTGCAAACACTAACCCAGACATACAAACAAATAGAATCAGACACACAAACAGAGAAACACAGACACTTTAAACATTCAAACCAACAAAGACAAATACTTGGACACGCAAACACCGACCCAGACATGAAATGAAATAGAATCAGACACAGAGACAGAGAATGATAGAGACTTTAGGCATTCAAACCAACAAAGACAAATTTTTGGACGTGCAAACACCAACCCAAACATACAGACAAAAATAATCAAAGACACAAAAAGAGAAAGACAAACACTTTAGATATTCAAACCAACAAATAAAAATACTTGGAGTTGCAAACACCAGCCCAGACATGCATACAAATAGAATCAGACACACAAACAGAGAAAGACAGACACTTTTGACATTCAAACCAACAAAGACAGATTCTTGGACTTGCAAACATCAACCCAGACGTGCAAACAAATAGAATCAGACACACAAACAGAGAAAGACAGACATCTTAGACATTCAAACCAACAAAGAAAAATACTTGGACTTGTAGACACTAACCCAGACATGCAAACAAATAGAATCAGCCACACAAACAGAGAAAGAAGAAACTTCAGACATTCAGACCGACAAAGACAGATTCTTGGACCTGCAAACACCAACCTAGACATACAAACAAATAGAATCAGACACACAAAAAGAGAAAGACAGACACTTTAGACATTCAAACCAACAAAGACAAATTCTTGGACTTGTAGACACCAACCCAGACATGCAAACAAATAGAATCAGACACACAAACAGAGAAAGCCAGACGCTTTAGACATTCAAACCAACAAAATAAATTCTTGGACTTGCAAACACCAACCCAGACATGCAAACAAATAGAATCAGACTCACAAACGGAGAAAAACAGACATTTTAGACATTCAAACCATCAAAGACAAATACTTGGACTTGCAAACACCAACCCAGACATACAAATAAATATAATCAGACACACAAACAGAGAAAGACAGACACTTTAGACATTCAAACCAACAAAGATAAATTCTTGGACTTGCAAAAACCAACCCAGACATAAAAACAAATAGAATCAGACACACAAACAGAGAAAGACAGACACTTTAGACATTCAAACTGTTGTGAAATGTTATTCTCTGGTAATTGGGGGTTGTAGTCGTAGATGCCTTTATTCTCCCTTTATAGGGGAGATAAACTCTGGCCCTAAGGTAATTAAACTTTGGTAGCGTGCCTTAGCCTATGACCGAACTAATAAGGCGTACCGACTGGGGATGTTCGAGAGGCTAAAAATGGATCGTAGAGAGGTTGTCTAAAATACAATACTTTTATTCATTCAACATATAATGTAATCGGATACATTCTGTCTACTGGGACTGGCTGTCCCAAGTAGACCACAAGTCTCAAGAAAACAACAATAATATATAAATAGATACTTAAACACTTACAATGATAAGATAAAGTCCTGAAGTATTTCTAAAACAACGGACCAGAGGTCAGTCCGGCATAAAAGTTAGTATAAGATTTTCCCTTCCGATAAAATGTATCTTTTATACATTTCTATCAACCACACCTTTCCACGTATTCGCTAGGAAGTGGTAATTTCTCAATTTCCCGTTAAACAGAATTTAGCAGGATATATTCCTTATCTTAATAAAAAGAGGTATTTCAAAACTTCATGTTTGCCTAATATATATATTTTTACTAAATTAATAATTAACTAAATTAGAAAGCTTTACCACAATACTCCCCATTTAAAGAAGAATTGTCCCAATTCTCAATATTTTACTTTTAAAACAACTTAATTTTGTTTACAGTTATTTTGCTGCCATCTTTGAGTCATTATGTGCATCTACCCTCAATGGGTTTCCTTAGGGTTATGTTTCTGGTCCATTATTGGCCATGTTCTTTTTTTCTTTTTTTTTCGTCGAAGGATTTCAATTTGAAATTCATCCTTGTTTCTCTTTTTCTCTGTCTCTAGGACTGACAATTACTCTTTTACCCTCTTCATATGCATCTTCTGTTTTACTTTACCCCAAGCGGCTTATACATAATATCAGTGGTTTTTCTAAAATTAGATTTATGTTAGAAAATTTTTGTGAATTTTTTTGAGTTTAAATTTCATTTCCATTAATAATTTAATTTATCTGTGTTATGCGTTTGATATACAATTTATTTTTTTTTGTTTTAGAAATGACTTGGTTACATTACATATAACATTATTGATTTTAAAATTTTCACAAATATTTTTTTTTCCAGCACAAAGCATTTTCACATATTTCAATAACATAAGCCATTTGACTATGTAGCACATTTTCTAGGCCTAAATTAATTTCTGTTTTTATCTCAATTTCGATGATTTTGCAGTAGTCTGTAGTTTCCAAATATCAGTTGATCAAGTATTGTTTGGTTTCTGATGGTATTAGGATATAATTGCACTGGCTTTGAAATTTGCTACTTTCCAAAAATGCGTCAAAGAAATGATTGAGAAATGGATCCAAGAGAATGTTATGAAAAATTTGATTTCCAAAAAAAATATAGCTAAGACTGTATCTAAAATAAATATTCACATTAGTATACATATAAAGCATATATTTTTACATATATTGTAGAAAGAAAAACTCAATTTTTTATAGTTTAATTCTTTTCCTTTTTTTTCTCTCTTTTATTTACTCCAAAAATAATGTCCCAGTTAAATTGAAACATTATGTTTCTTGCTGGATTCTTCTTTTCAAACTTAATACTTAACTGATTATATTACAAAAAAAAGATTATTAATACTTTGAATCGAGGTCAAACATTATATTTACATATAACATTACATCCTAATTAAAATTTAAAGTAAATTCAAACAGCGTATGTATAAATAAGCATTGTGTAATAACTTACACAATTATGTTAAGTAACAAAACTTTGATACAACATTTATCCAAAAATACATTTGTTTAAAGTTTTAAAAGTTATTTTAAAACACTCTATAGTAATTTAAATATACAAAAAGCATTTTTTTTACAAAGTAAATTTCTCAAAAAGCAACACTAAAATGTGTTACAACTCTTTTTTTTTCCATTAGCAAAACGCTCAAAATACCAATTTAATTACAATCAAAAGTATTACTAATGTCATAGCAAAGAATTCGCTTCACTATTTATCGTACTTTTTTACTTTCATATTTATGCACTCGTAGTGCCAAACCGTTGTCTGCGGTTGCAGATAAAAGTTCTTTTTTTTTAATTAATTAATTTCTTTACGAGAGATTATGGTTTCGTGCTGACAGGGGTTCTTACATCCTTCCCTCTGGGTTTTGATGTTTCCTATAATACCAATATTTAAAAACATATATAATCAATCCCATAATCATTAAATCAGTTATGAAATATCCCCAAGTTCAGGCTAATAAGTCTTTATAATAAGTGGTTCTTTCCACTTCCGTCTAGGTAAGTCTTTTTTTTCCCGGGGAGTGATTTATTGTTCATTTCTTAGTAACACGAGTTTGAAAATATAATTACAGTTCTATGCGCTATGATGCGCAAAAAAATCACATTACGTCTATGCGCTACGCGCTACGTGTGCTTAAGGGTTTTCAAAAACCTGAGACAAGTTTTTTTTGCATAATACTAGGTTTAACTGTAGTAATTCACATATTCAAGGTTTATTCTATTCTAAAAGAATATATATCTTTTTTTTCAAAATTATATTCAACAATAGCTAAATTTGTAGCATGAGAATCAGTTTGAAAATGCTTGAGATGGAATTTTCTGACTTTTTACCTTTTTATTGTGCCTTCATCTCAGTAATGTCTATTTGGTGCTTGATCACCATAAAAAGCGTCTGGTTGGTTCAACAGCAGTTTTCCTTGTGATTCTGTTCAATCTAATAGGTTTATTAAGAACACGAAACACAACAATATATTATGTGTATCTACACTCTTTATTTGTAGCTATAATTTTCCCATAGGCTCTTCCCTTTAGTAAAAAGGTGGTTCTTTTCTAAGGAATATATCCTTATCTCCATATATCTTTTTTTTTACATACGGTAGTTTTTGTTTTTTTTAGACATATAAGCGAACATAACTGTTTTCGCTTTAACTTCCCAGCTTTAAGTGGTCTTGCCTTAAATTTCGACCAACTTGTGTCCTTTTGTCACCCAATTTCTTTTACTTCACTTCCGTCTGACTATATTTTTAACTCGAACCCTTCTCTTTCTAATCGATATTTCAATCTAGTT